>NW_015666969.1:1312205-1330020 GCF_001515625.1 Sinocyclocheilus rhinocerous
CCACTTGCTTGAGCAACTTAATATATAAAAATAATATATAACAGTAAAAAGCATTGAATAATGTGTTGCTTGTATTTATTGTGTTTAAACAAGTCTGTGAAAGATTGTATTAGCTACTGGACTGTGTAAAAAAAGAATTGCAATGCTGAAAAACCATTTTCAGTGACAATGTTTGGATTTGAAATCAAAATAATGGATAAATGTTGTGTTTGTGGTAAACAGCCACGGATCAGTAGCGGACTCTTGTGTGAAAGCACAGTCCGTGCTCACAAGAGTCACAAAAAGAAGGCTTTAAAAAGATCGGTATCGGCAGATACTGCTTTCTGTGATCGGTGATCGGCCTCAAAAACCCTGATCGGAGCACCCCTAATCAAGACTTTGTGAAAGGGCATAATAAGATAATAAACAATATTTGATTGTTTTACTGGTAAGAGTACAAAATGTTTGTATGCATGTTTGACACATAAAAACATTTTCACGTCAGTTTTGGCCTTTATAAATCCCAATTTGTTCCTCACTTGTGACACAAGAAGAAATCCATAAAATTTTGGATCAAGTGCATTCATCTATTCATTTTATAAATGAGGCCCCTGATTTCTGTTTGCTTGATTAGTGATTACAGGATTGCAGCTACCGCAGTAGTATCACATGAAAGCGGCAAAGGGAAGGAACATGTGATTGATTAGTAATGGGCCTTACAGCCAGTGAAGAACAGGCCTGCGGTTTCTCCAGCTGGTTCTGTGACACAATGGAACTCGGCTGCTTTTGATCAACTCCACAGCGTGACACTCATTTGAGCAATCCATGTCTGCAGGCTTCCACTAAAGGCCAAGGTGTCTCATATGATAAGAGTCCTCTGATCAGGCTGATGGTGAATTCAATCAGAGGCCACATAGCCTACAGAACACGCTAGCAACAGAGCGCATGCAAGGGCAAAACATGGATGCTTGAAAAAGCAGAGGTGGGGGACTCGAGTCACATGACTTGACTCGAGTCTGACTCGAGTCGCAAATTTAAGGACTTGTGACTTGCTTGACTAAATAAAGAAAATGACTTGACTTGACTTGGACTTGAGATCCAGTGACTTGAGACTTGACTTGATTTGACCTTCATGACTCAGGACAGGCAGGACTTGACTTTATAACAACTCTAATTATTATTATAAATCATGGTGACTTGACTTGATCCTTAGCAGTACTCGACTTGACTTGCTTGAGGTGAGCCACTGACTTGACTTGACTTGCTTGATTTGTTTGTACTGTGACTTGAGACTTGCTTGAGACTTGAACATGTGTGACTTGCCCCCACCTCTGTGAAAAAGCCACTGCTTTCTTGAAGACAGACCCAGAAAATATTCAGATGAGGGCCATCAGCCCGGACCAGATCAACCCAACAGATGAAAGTGGTATTTGAAGTCAACTATAGAGTAAAACAGGACTATTCAACTTTTTTTTTTTTTTACCTTTTATTTCTGTAACCAAAGTTTGTTTGTCCAACACGGTCTCATCAGTATTCATACGTATTCACAAATATTGTGAAACTACACAAATCTGTTGATGGTTACACTGTGCATTACAGTTCAAAAGTTTGGAGTCGGTATTTTTTTTTTTTTAACTATTTTCTTTTTATTAATTAAAAATTAATACTTTTATTCAACAAGCATGCATTAACTGATGAAAAGTGACAGTACAGACATTTATAAAGTTACAAAATATTTGCATTTTTATTTCATCAAATAAAAAATAAAAATAAAAAGTTCACAGTTTCCACAATCAAATCAATCGATAAAAATAAAAAAAATTCACAAAAAAAAAAATCAACATTGATCATTTTTAGGAATGTTCCTTCAGTGTTCAACATTGACAAATGTTGATTGGCTAATGAAAATTTAGCTTTGCAATCAGAAGATTAAATTACATATGCAAATTGTCACAAAGCAAGGCCAGACACAACAGATAGGTGCAAAACAGGATGGTTTATTGACTTGGCAAGTGGATGACTGGAATAGGTGAGTTAAAGGCAGGTGAATGTCAACACAGTGAATGGTTCCAGGGTGCTTATCTGAGTTCTGATGGAGAGGATCGTATGCCGGTTACGTTGGAGATCGTGGAGCCGTTTCCACGGAGTCGTTGGAGGATCGTGGGAGGAACAGCAGGTAATTCGTTCTAGGAGATTTTGGCAGAGAGAGTCCAGAGTAGTTCGTAGGAGTGAACGGTAGACCGGACAGTGAGTGGCTGTGCTGTGTGTGTATTTGTAGTGTGGCTTGATTGGTGACAGCAGGTGCGGGTGATCAGAACTCAGGAGACTGTGATTGGGTAATTATCCTGGATGGTGACTGAAGTGACTGTGATGACTCCCTGACACAAATAGAAAACAATTATTTTAGATTGTAGTAATATTTTATGATATTACTGTTTTTACCGTATTTAGGGTCACATAAATGCAGCATTGGTGAGCATTAGAGATCAAAAAAAAAAAAAACCTTACCAATCACAAATGTTTCAATGGTAGTATGGTATGGTATTTATGTTTTGTTTTTTTTATGTTTCATACTTGTTGAACTTTGATAATAATATAATACAATGATTTTAAAAAGTTGAAAATGACCATGCAAAGTCTATTAATACTGATAAATGAGAGTCCTGATGTGGAATTGTGATATTAATTTACATTAAAATCACAATCCCACATCAGTTTGTCAGTATCTTTCAGTGTCTGGTATGTCTATCTGGTGCAGTTTTTGTTAAAATATGTATAAATGTATAACAGTGTTTTTCAGAATCCACTCTCTGTTTCTCATGCAAGATTGACACAGAAATGAGTGGAAGTTGCTGAGAAATATGCATTACACATGCCACTGAAAAAGTAATATGCATGTGATTGTTTAAAGTGGTACACGGAGGAGCTTGTCTCCAGACCAGAGGAGTAGCAGAGGTAGGAAAAGCAATATAAAGGTACATCCATCATGTCTACTCTTCTCGGTTACAGATATACCAAACACGAACGAAAGTTTGTGTGGCTAATCTACCCAGCCTTCATTCAATTTACTGCAGCAGCTTGATAATTCTTCAGATTTATTAAAGTAAGCCATCCTCATAGTCAAGCAGTATGTTTTATTTACTTATGAACTACATAGAAAAACCTCAACTGAACTATTCGTTACTGAGGTTAATGTAAAGAGACGGAGCAAAAAATTATTTTAAAAGTATTTCAGAAGTACAGTTAAATGAGGCTTTCTGTGGTTTTCTTAGTTTCTTGCCAATATACTGCAAATTCACATATAAAGAATAGTCCACGTTCAGTTGAAAGTGAAAAACTACAGCCATTTTCAAATGTCACCCCAAAGGTCCTCACAATACATAAAATATGCACAGCAGTAATGAATTTCACTTAGAGGTACCTAGATGTATTGTACCTTCCATTTGTGAGAACTGCAAAAAATAACCACAGACCATATCACAGTTTTCTGAGCTATTCTCAGCCTTTGCCGAATGAGCACATGAGGTGAATACAACTCATGTGGCGTCATTATTCATATCTCTGTTTTGTGCAAACCCAGTTTACATCTCAGGGCATGACAACAAAATAAAACAGAATGTGTAACGGCTGAGTCTGGAAATATTTATTTTGTGTACACAATATCAGGTGACCCTTCTGTGAGGGAGGCCAAATTCAGAAAGTAGCCTACTACTGAGCTGTAATGAAATATCTAACCAAATTTTCCCTTTTCTCATTGCGAGACAGGAGTAGAGAGAGTAGGAGTGGAGCATCGACATTTCTGACCTAGATAGAGCTGAGTGGAGGCAGAATGGAAGGGCTTTGATTAAAAAGGCAGCTGCAAGGCAATGTCGAGCCCGAGATTAGTCAAGACGCTTGAGCAGTATATTCCGAGTCTCCCTTATTCTCTCTCTCATTCACCCTCACTCTTTCTGTCTGAGGCCTTTCATTCACCCTAAGTGCAAATGTCATCTCATATGGAAAAAAAGCTTTACATGCTTGGAGAATGTTTTGCAGGCTGTTGTCTATGTTACTGGCAAAGAAGATTTTGTTGAAGGAAACAGATAACATTTCTGTTCACTTTAATTATGTTGGTGTGCACTGCTGTTAAAATGATGGCTCACCCAAAAATAAAAACTGTCTTATTTACTAACACTCATTGTGTTCCAGAGCTCTATGACTTGCTTTCTTCCACTAGAACATGAAAGGAGAAAATTGGAAGACTGTTTCCTTTCTTTTTATGCAATTATATTGCATGGGAACTAAAGTTTTCAAGCTTAACAAAAAAAAAAAAAAAAAAAAAAAAAAAAGAAAAACAGATGCACCATTAAAGCATCATAAAAATGGTCAATATGATACATTTCTCTAAACAAAAAAGGGTAACCTGTGATTGTTATGAGCTATTTCTGCTTGATTTAACCCATAACAATGAGTTTTGTTTGGTGTAAATTATTTTTGTGTTGATTCAGTAATAAACAATATAGATATTTGAACTTTTTTTTTTTTTTTTTCTTCAGTGTGAGGCTAAAATTTAAGTCAAGTTAAGTTAACTTAAGACACTTATTGTCCTAATCATGAGAGTTCATGATAAAAGTATAGCAAAGTCAGATTCAGGAGCAAATTGTTCTTTTGAGCCAGATCTTTTCAAGAAATGAGTTGATCCAGTTCACAAAACCAGCATGAATGATTCATTTCCAAATCAGATCCGGTTCAACCCACATGATTAATGGTTCACAAAAGCCGAAGATTATTACTGATTATCATTTTAGTTGGAATATAGCATACATTATATGGACTACTATTATGATGTTTTGATGGTACTTTGTAATTTGTTTTATGTTGTTATGTTATGTTATATGTTATGTTATGTCATGTTATATGTTAGGTTAGGTTAGGTTGTGTTGTGTTGTGTTATGCACTAAGAAAGAGAACTTTCTTATTCCCTGTCCTAAACGAAAGAAATGAGGGTGAGTAAAAAATTATAGATTTTTTTTTAACATTCCCTTTTAAGTTATGTATTGTAATACTGTAAGTTACTTAACCTTTGAGCATTGTAATCTTATAGTTATGTTTTACGCATTAGGTACCAGGCAGTGTAAAGATAGGAATAATTATTCAATTTCAGTTAGTGACCTTGTTCGAAATCTTGTGCTTGACACTGTCATGCATATTTCAGGAGGCATGATTAAAAGATTGCAACATTGCAACAGAACATGTCAAATTGCATCAACTTCAAGGTGTAACCCTGGGACTTGACCGTTGTTTACTTCGAGTATAATAATAAGTGCAGAGTAACTTCAGTGGATATATTTCATGAAAACTGTCATGTTTTAAAAGCCTTTACATCATATGCTCGTAAGAGATTACAAATATACATGTACAAGCTTAAAACAGTTGTATAGAATATAATACATATGTAATAATATAGTTATTACATATAAGAATTGTCTCTGCAATCTAAAGCATACCACAAGTACATGCATTTATTTAGCCGCTGTGTTAAGTGACTTAAACTGGGTGTCGATATTTATAGCTTCCATTCAAGGTCGGTTTACCCTATCAGTGTATATATATATATATATATATATATATATATTTACTGAATGACTAACAGGGTTGATAATTTAGGGTGGCATCATTAATTACGCTCAATTAGATAAGCAGATGGTCGATTCAGTGTTGGGAATGTGGGACTTTATCATTAACTCTTGTGGTGACTTTTAAGATGAAAACAACATATCTGCAAAATGTGTTTCTTAGCAGTGCGGTGAAGCTACTGTGAAATTGTAGCTTGTTAAAATATACTAAATCTATTCTTTTGAAAATGATGTTTAGTAAAGGTACTTATAAAGAGGGCAATATCAGAATGTTATTTATTTTTCAGAATCTGAGCAGGATTTATCACAAATGAAGATCACAATTAGTGAAAAAGCATTAGTAAATACTTAAAACTAATAAATACCTACTAAATGAACTAACTAATAACACTAGAAAACACTATATAACTGAATAGAAACCAGTACGACAGAAGCTTCTCTAAATATTTTGCAACAAAAAAAAGAAATTCCAGGGACTCAAATGAATCTATGAATCATCCATCCCAATGCTTATTTGTAGAGTGCACTGCTATTCTTTGAAAATAAGTCACTGGACAAGCAACGCTTCTAAGCTTCACTACTTTTAGTTTAACTACTTTTAGTTAACTACTTTTAAGTACTTTTAGTGATGGATCATGATTGAAAAAAATATGTCTGTTCTGCTAACATCATATATAGCAAAGAGAAAACAGTTCTGAACACAAATAATAGAATGCATCTAACCATGTGACACCCAAGAAATTAGTGTAAGGTTTTTTTAACGAATCTTGGCAAATCGCATTTCCTAATAATGTGCTAATTAGCAAGTTTCACGATGGATGCGGCTAAAGTAAACAGTCCCTCAGAGAGCTCGGAAGAGAGGGGCGGGGTCAGCAGAGCTCATTAACATTTAAAGGTAAATGCTACAAAACTGCGTGCTCTGAAAAGAGCTGTTTTACTTACAGGGTAAAAAATGTGTTTTTTACACTACCATTGAGAAATTTTAACCAAACTATGTTACAGAATTTTAATTACGACCCTAAAGAATCATATCAACTTGTGGAAAATGGGCATCCTATGACACCTTTACATAATTTTGTTCTCTATTCTTCCTCATTAGCTTTATCAATGTTTTTATTCATGTTTATTTCAGTTTTAGTTTAGTACATCAAGTTAAACTAATTGAAAATAATATAAATATATATTTTTTAAATATTAATTTAAAAATTTTTGTAATTTTGTTCAGTATTTTTTCTCGTTTTATTAGTTTATTACTTTCCCTCCCCAAAATATGTCTATACTGTTTTGTTTTGATTCATGTTTATTTCAGTTTGTTATGTTTGTACATCAAGTTAAACTTAATGAAAACAGGATTTTTATGTATTTTTCAAATATTTTAACTTATTTCAGTTACAGTTTCTTTAAGTTACAAAAATGTAATAACCATGAAAGACAGTAATTACAGATACAATTTCTTGTGAAAATACAGATAAATAATTAAATAAAGTATTTAAAAAGCAGTTTTAATCCATACAAACCTCCTATCCAAATGGAAAGGACAACACAAAGAAAAAGTACCACTGAATCCATTGATGATTGATATGTGGTTATGTATTTCAGTAATGTCCATACTAAAACTTCTTCCAGCCTTTTAAATATTGTGCTGAATTATTTTTTTGGGGTCATTTAATGATACTAGCAGGAAAAACAGATGTGAGCGGTTTCCGATTGTGGAACGTCCGAGCCAAACAGCCAAACGCTCAATGGCAGCTTTTTACATATTTTTTTTTGGCTGCAGGTCTGAGTCATTATTTGGATGCTTGACATTCAATGGAAATGAACGGCTAGTCCTAGGACATCTCCTCCAAAGACAGCGCTGAAGTTTCTTGAAGGCGTGAGGGTCAGATTGCATAACTGAGAACGACACACAAGGGCCGTGAGGAGTCTTTTTTCCACCGAAATATCCCCGGTTCCCGAAAGGCCCCTGATGAGCTGCGTACAATATTATTATTGTCATAGATACTGCTGTGCTTCCAATGCTCCTTTTCGTCATACAAGGATATAATACTCAGTCATCTGAAGCATCTGGTTTACGTGCTACAGTAAGAGGGCTATTCATTCTGTGTCATTCCCACATGACAGCGGGCTTAGAGATTTGTCTGTCATGCTACCCTAAATGGAACTAGCAGTGGCCCGTGGACTAAAGCGAACACTGGGGCTTCCAAATACAAGCAGCCAACAATCCACTCATTTAAAATAAATTTAAATACATACAAAAATGACTTAAGGGTTTTCTTTGGAACAGTATGCATAAATATTCCTGAATATAACAGAAAAAATGTCATGAGAAATCACACCTGTGTCTGCAAACATAAGTAAAATAAAATAAAGTCAGGGAAGTGGCCAGTACTTACAGTCAGTACTTTTGACACCGAGTTTGTCGACATTAAGAAAGCTTGTTTCCACCATGGGATAAAAAAACTCTCACAATTCTGACTTTTTTTCTTGCAATTCTGAGTTTATATCTCATAATTCTGACTTCTTCTTTTCTCATAATTATGAGAAAAAATGTTATCTCGCAATTGTGTGATGTAAACTTGCTTCCCCTTTGGGAACTCACGCTGCGTTGGAAACGCTTTGGGAACGCCCCTGTGTGCCCACGCTCTGAATCACATGTGGAGAAAACAGTTCTGAACACAAATAATAGAATGCATCTAACCATGTGACACCCAAGAAATTAGTGTAAGGTTTTTTTAACGAATCTTGGCAAATCGCATTTCCTAATAATGTGCTAATTAGCAAGTTTCACGATGGATGCGGCTAAAGTAAACAGTCCCTCAGAGAGCTCGGAAGAGAGGGGCGGGGTCAGCAGAGCTCATTAACATTTAAAGGTAAATGCTACAAAACTGCGTGCTCTGAAAAGAGCTGTTTTAATTACAGGGTAAAAAATGTGTTTTTTACACTACCATTGAGAAATTTTAACCAAACTATGTTACAGAATTTTAATTACGACCCTAAAGAATCATATCAACTTGTGGAAAATGGGCATCCTATGACCCCTTTAAATAAGATTATTCATAGAATTATCAAGGTGTTTTTTGTTTTTGTTTTGTTTTTTTCATTATGATGATGCAACTGCAGTGCTGGGAAATAATTAGTCTCCATTTAAAATCTTTCTCAGTGTCTTCAACACGATACTCATTCTGATTCATTGACAAATATGTAGTGTTACAATTTGCCCAGTAAGAAAGACATTAATCTGTTGTTGATTGTCTTATGCATCACTTCGTATTGATTCCTGTCACACTAGAGATGAAGAGGCTATGGTATCCACCATGAGATGATTGGAGAGATGTGCCAACCAACGGATACCAGTCCTTGAGGCACACCTCCATTAAAAAACACAATCAATGCAGGTGCTGCTCTTTATCGACTAAGCTAACCACATTACAGCAGTCTCCAAAGTGCAGAATTTCAACAGTGTTCATATGCACAGACATTGCATTGCTTTTGCTTTCAAATCTAAGCAAATGTATTTTAGATCAGTCTGATGCAACAGACTGCTGGATTTGAAGGTGTTACACAAGCAGCATAGCATAACAAAGACAGATCTGGCTCTTCTATGGATTTATTTATACTGTGATGTATGTGCCTATGATTTATGTCGAGTGGAGTCTGGGGAAGTGACTCCGCCTTGAGCCTGGAAAGAACCTGTGACACCCACCCTTTGAATTAATAATTATTTGCTTAAGTGTTTTGAATTCTCCATGGTAGACGTCTTGTCATACATCAGGGTATGCCATTGTTGTTTAATGATGTGAGTATGAGAGCAGGAGAGGAAATCCCTCCTAATATTGCATGTTTTATGACTTGAAGAATATAGAATTTTTCTTTTTTTATAATAACTGGGATATTTGTTGATCCTTCTTGATGAAAGCATATAGAGAAACTTATGATACATCTTTCAATATAGAAATAAGTTTATTATGCTCACCAAGGTGGCATTTATTTGATAAAAAATAAATAAATAAAATAAAAAACAAATACAATAAAAAGTAAAATATTATTACAAATTAAACTAACCATTTTCTATTTGACTATATTTTCAAATGTAATTTATTCTTGTGATGCAAAGCTGAATTTTTAGCAGCCCAGTCTTCAGTGTCACATGACACATGAAAACAGTTGGGCTCCTTTTTTTTTTTTTTGTGGAACCTGCGAGATACTGTGACTTTTATCAGTTTAAAAGGGATAAAATGTCTATGCTGTTTATGCTATGCTGAATATGATGCCTTAATATTTTAATGCCTTCGAATTACAGTTTTTCTCAGTCACTTTGGTGCATTTCTCAGATCAGAAATTAAATTCTCAAAACTACTTGTTCAACCTCCACATCATCTAGTCAATTGTGAACATCATTGTAACAATGTTCGCAGATCGGGAGAAGGAGGCGGGATCCGTTGAACATTTAAAGACTTTAATAATAAAATAAACAAACACAAAATGAAAGTAAAGCAGCAGCCCCTCACGGACGACTGCCGCACACAAAACACAAAATAAAATCACATCATCTAGTCAATTGTGCACATCATTGTAACAATGTTCGCAGATCGGGAGAAGGAGGCGGGATCCGGTGAACATTTAAAGACTTTAATAATAAAATAAACAAACACAAAATGAAAGTAAAGCAGCAGCCCCTCACGCACAACTGCCACACACAAAATAAAGTCCAGGCCTGGTCCTCTTTCATCCAACACTGTCATCACTCCTCCTTTTATCCTTCCGGAGCTTCTCCGTGGGACTCGAGACCGGTGAGTGGCGCAGGTGTTCCACCGGCCTCGCTCCGTTCCCACGGCTCTCGGCCCCGCCCCCACTCGTCACATACCCCCATCGCCCCTTGCAGGCAGGGGGGTACTCCCGAGACTGCGCTGTACTCCCCCCCGGGGGCCCCGTCACGGCGGCCGCAGCACCTGGGGGTAAGGACAGACGAGGCAAGAGAAAAGGAGACGGAAGAATGAGGAGAGACAAGAGACGAGAGAGGGGAGAGAGGAGAAAAAAAATTCTCGGTCCAGTTCCCAGACACACTGCCTCATGGTTCTCAACCAGCTAAGAGGCTCTCACTCGCGGTGCCATGCGATGGTACTGGACATCTTTGGTGGACGGCCCGACGCTCCTCCGCCTCCTGGCAGACGGCGATGGCTCCTCCGGTCTAGAGCTCCTCCCCAGTCATGGTGGACGGCAGCAGGCTTCGGCCTCCAGGCGAACAGCGCCGACTCCTCCGCTCCCTCTTGGACGGCAGCCACCCCTCCTCGACCCAGGAGCGCAGCAGCGAGCCCTCCGTCCCACCTCGTCTTCCATCATTCCAGCACCACCGCCTCGGGCAGCCACTGGCGGTCTCCGCTTCTTCTTGCTGCCCGACCTCTTCAGCACCATGATCCCCCTCAGCAGCGAGGGCTCTCTGACAGCGTGTCCCCCTCTTTCCTCCCAGGTTTTGGCACCAATGTAACAAAGTTCGTAGTCATGGGAAGAAGGAGGCGGGAACTGGCAAACTTTCAAACACAATTTAATAACAAAATAAACACAAAACTGAAAATAGCGCGACAGCCCCTCACAGACGACAAACAAAACAACATAAAGTCAAGGCCTGGTCCTCTCTTTTTCAACACTGTCGTCACCCCTCCTTTTATCCTTCCGGAGCTCCTCCGTGGGACTCGAGACCGGTGAGTGGCGCAGGTGTCGCACATTATCATTAACTCCACCAGCCTCGCTCCGCTCCCACGGCTCTCGGCCCCGTCCCACTCGTCACAATCATAAAAGCAGTTTATCATTATTTTGAACAAGTTGAAATTGCTTTGGTACATTCATGCAATTGATTATGTACATTTGTCTGCGGTTTCCTACATTATCAGTTGCTAATGTCATGTTTCTCAAAATTTATTAAATCGTTCTCTGTGCAATAGTCTTACCCCCCAAAACATCTAGGCATTAGTTCATCGTATAAGTCATTAAATGCAAAACGATTGCCCAGTCAACACGTGAGATCATGCGATGATCACAGTGATATAACACGATCCTCATACTGTGATCCTCACGGTGTGAGTAGTATATGAAATCATTGTGAGTTCAAACGATCCTCGTACTGTGATCCTCACCGTGTGAGTAGTATATGAAATCATTGTGAGTTCAAACGATCCTCGTACTGTGATCCTCACGGCGTGAGTAGTATATGAAATCATTGTGAGTTCAAACGATCCTCATACTGTGACCCTCACGGTGTTCAAGCATATTTTCTACACATTTATATGAGACTTTTTGTAAATTTGCCATGAATTGCAGGTGAATCTTGACTTTCACTAATGAAGAGAATGTAGATCAGCTAATGATAAACCACTTCTCTGAAATAGCTCAAAGTTGCATCTCATGAACCTTCAATTGGAAAGCATATATAGACAGAGGACAACACAAGAGTTACAAATTCTGACAATGGATATTCCCTCCCCGTTGGCCTAGCAGATCAACAGTAGCTCTGTGGCCGATGACATTTCAACCACACCTTCTGCTTTTGGTCCGGTTGAAGCCAGCCTCATCCACATATATGAAGTTGTGAGATGGTTTACTTGACTCCAATTCCACGTTGCATTGCAAGGGAAGATATGAATTCGATAATCTGTGGGCCGACAGACTGCACTGCAATTCCTCATACAGTGCTGCATGCAAAAGCAACGTTCTGCCTAAGGGGTGCTTCCTGTGTTTGCCTTTCTAATTCTGTATTTTCGCCTTTGTGCCCATATTTATTTTCTATAGCACAATGACGTTGTAAGTTTTCTTTTTTTCTTTTTTTGTCAGACCACTAGTAAAGTGTAACTGTGAATCCTATCCAGTCACTTTCAATCAATATCTCACATACAGTAATGTGTAAATTTGTACTTTTGAAATGGATATATGGCATACATAAGAAGTGCAGCCTTCTGCATTTCAATACAGTAACTGTCATCCAAACTGTTGCCATAGTTTACATCAGGTAATACTAACAAAGTGCACTGTTATATTGACAACATGACTAAGCATTTTGACTATCTTGTTTGTGAACAATGACACAAGGACTTTTCATTCTGATGGCACTGATATGTTCATTGACATAAATACTTACTTTTGAGAGATGAACAAAAGATTTTGAGTAAGTTACAGGCTTTTGCAGGTAATCCATTGTGTGGTGCTGTTTGTACGAATTGTTTTGAGAAATGCACATAGGCCTACTTCTTTGCAAATATTAAGGATGATTCGAGAAATGCACCAAAGTGATTGAGAAAAACGATCTTCTTCTAGATTTGTCTTCCGGCTCTTCAGCAAATATTGATACAAATTAATTGTTATTACTTTGATTAATCAGCACATAATTTAATTAATTTGATTAAAAACATTTCATCAATCAACAGCCCTAATACTATGAAATAGTAGCGTGTCAAACAGGGCTGCGGAGCTCTTTTAATGTGTTGCTTTTGTCATCTGTCTTCATGTGACAGGATGTATTTGTGCTATTGTTCAGAAATATCCAAAATAAAGTAACAAAGTCACTTCACCAATTGCCTATTTCTTTGCAGAAGCCTTACCATGAACTGTGGAAAGTGTTTTGAGTAAATCCTTAGCCTTTGGACCTGCAGGATTGCTCTTCGAAACAGCAATATATTAGGAAGAATCCTCATTGTACCTTTGTGAAACTGGGTCATGTTAGGCCTTGGGTGACAGACATATGAAGTTTCTAATGCAAGCTGCCTCTTTTTTATTTTTTTTTGGGAAAGGCAAATTTGCAAAATGAATCAGCATGAAACTTGAGAATCAAGTTTATTGAATTAGTTTGCATTAAAGAAGAATTTTAATAGGTGAGCTCTACAAAATATAAAATATGCACAGAGGGTATGTGATATAGAGGTTATGTGGAGAAGTATAATAAAAAATATATTGTGCAACCTGTGATTTGGTCATAATGATATTGTTTTCTGTCTCATGGTTTGAAAACGTATACAGAATAGGGACCTATTCATAATGGAAAAAGGGCACTTTCATCTCCAATAATGCTGTTCACTGAACTTTCTATTCTTCAAAGAGTCATGGAAAAGTATCACAGTTTTCACAGTGTTTTTACTGTGCTTAAAGAGACTTCTAAAGAACATTAAAGAGACTTATTTCAAAAACATAAAAATATCTTAATAATTCCAAACCTTTGACTGATAGTGTATAAAAAGCTTATAATGTGATTACAGGTTAACATGTCAGCTTGATTTTGAAAGTTGCATCCGGGGTAGTTTGATGGCATATATGTTTTCTCCTACAGTAATGTTTATATATTTTGCAAATATACCCATATTGTGTGTGTATTTTCCAAACATTTGCACATTTGCTCTCTCCTGTCTTATTGTCTGTCCCCTCCCATCTTGTCACCTCATTTTTGTTTAAGTTACTCCACCTGTGTCTCCCTCGTTACCCTCCTCGTTTGTCTCCCTATTTATTCTCCTTGTGCTTTGCAGCCCTGTGCTTCTTCGTTGCCGTATGTAGTCAGATGTGTTTCTGGTATTGGGCCAGCTCTACCTGCTATGCCCTGTTCTGGCCTTCATGCCTGGTTTTCCCCCTCGGGGTAGTTTGTGTTTGTTTTGTTTCATTTTATTATATTATTAAAAAGACCCATTATTCTCCTGCATCTGAGTCCTCGCCTCATCACTCTCCAGTACCATGACAGTTGTATTCAGTATTTTCAGACCTCCAACTGCTCTGCCCTCCCTGCAAAACATGTCCTGAGGATCATTTGATTGCATTAATTGTAAACTTACCCTCCTCGTTTGCCTCCCTATTTATTCTCCTTGTGCTTGCAGCCCTGTGCTTCTTCGTTGTCGTATGTAGTCAGATGTGTTTCTGGTATTGGGCCAGCTCTACCTGCTATGCCCTGTTCTGGCCTTCATGCCTGGTTTTCCCCCTCGGGGTAGTTTGTGTTTGTTTTGTTTCATTTTATTATATTATTAAAAAGACCCATTATTCTCCTGCATTTGAGTCCTCGCCTCATCACTCTCCAGTACCATGACAGTTGTATTCAGTATTTTCAGACCTCCAACTGCTCTGCCCTCCCTGCAAAACATGTCCTGAGGATCATTTGATTGCATTAATTGTAAACCGAGTAATAATCCATACTTCAGAATAATATAGTGTGACTCTTTGTTTTAGGCTTTTTGTGCCAATCTAACTTTAAAGGAAAGAAGAGTTTAAAGTTTAATGACATTTTGTAATTGGAAAACAAGTCTGAACGTAAGCAAGAAAAGCTGATTCATCAGGAAAGAAAAAAGAAATCCAATTTAGTAATAATCATGAGGCTCTGACCACTCTGACATTTAAAAGCATTTTAATGAATGTTTCCCTATTCATGTGGATTCAAACTAAAGAGATTAAAAACAAATGGTAATAACACACACAAATTACTCCAAGTTAAAGGAAATAAGCTCACTGTGTAGGGCTCAGTGTGTATAATATCCATTCTGTATTGTGCATGTATTTGATAAACAGATTAGCTCTGGAAGGCTATTAAAACAAAAGTCCACCCAAGGCAGAGCATTGCACTGATTTTAACACGGGCATTTCTTAATCTAGCAATATAATAATTTAGGCACATTAATTTGTAATGTGCGGCCACAGTTGTTCATTGTCATTTTACAGCAGCTTTAAAATGAGCTGATTAGAATTTAGAATTCTGAACGTTTCCCTTTTCTTTTTTATTTATTCATTTTTTAATTTTTTATGCATTTATTTATTTATATTTTATTTAATTTGTGTGTGTGTGTGTGTGTGTATAACCATATGGCAGTAACACCGGCTATTAAAACAAAAGTCCACCCAAGGCAGAGCATTGCACTGATTTTAACACGGGCATTTCTTAATCTAGCAATATAATAATTTAGGCACATTAATTTGTAATGTGCGGCCACAGTTGTTCATTGTCATTTTACAGCAGCTTTAAAATGAGCTGATTAGAATTTAGAATTCTGAACGTTTCCCTTTTCTTTTTTATTTATTCATTTTTTAATTTTTTATGCATTTATTTATTTATATTTTATTTAATTTGTGTGTGTGTGTGTGTGTGTATAACCATATGGCAGTAACACATCTCCCTCTTGATTGAGAATGAAGGGTTTGGTCTGGCTTGGTACCCTGATTTTGTCTGTGTCTCGTCTTAAAAACAATCACTCTTTGGACAATGACATGCCCTGAACAGATAAGATGAACATGCCATTTGTGTCGGTAAGAAATCTGTATGTGCTAGAATTGTTCAGTTTAAATTTATTTATTTTTAAATTTTTAATTTTTTTATTATTATTATTTGTTATGGTACTGCTAGTTCCAGGTCTGAACATTTGGGTTGTTTTGGGTTTTGTTTGCCCAATAAGACTTATACAACATGCACTTTTATTGTTAGCTCACATAACAGCAGGATTATCATACTGCTGAAGGAACAGAAGACCATTGTGCAGTTCTGCATTTGTGTCATAAAATACCTATTCACACTTCCACCACATACACAGGAAAAGAGTTACCATTTATTACAATACATTGTAAAATAAACATTTATACTGTTGCATTATTTTACTGTATTCTCTATGGAATAATTGGGAAAGTGTTTACCAGAGCCTGGGGCGCATTAATGCACGGGCTTCAATGGGCTGAAGCCCAGGGGCCTACACTTGGAAGGGGGCCCACTGGCTGCAAGGAAATTATATTTTTTCAAATAATTATTTGAATATATGGGTATTTGCAGCAGTGACAACAGCATTTTGGATACAAACTCAGACACTCATTTTCAGCGATGCCCTGGTTGTAGTTTATAGTGAATGGTTCAGTTTAAGTTTCCCCCACACAGTTTGTATAGTTGGTATGTTCCATGTATTCCACCGACATACTAGCAGAATACACAATGCATGTGCTAGTAAAGCCCAGCATGAGAGTGTCTTTGTTAACATGCAGATCAACAAGAAACACAACACTGCTGTGTGAAAGGAGCTGGACCGGACAACTTTCTGTAACGTCATACAGTGCGAGTTCAGTGACTTACGTGGATGTAATCTGTGTGTCAACTGAAGGTTTTAGATTCAGTCACTGTGTTCCAGCATGTTGCTTGAGAGTCTCAATCTCAAATCTGGGGATGGAAGAATAGGAATCATCCTATTGTTTAAATGTGATCATTAAACTTTGAACGGCTATGATTGAATTAATTAAGCGCAAGCATGGCACATTTCAAAATAAAAACGCAGTTAGCTATCACCAAATAGCTCACATGTATGCCAACTTACCAAGTGTTGTTTCGATCTACTGATGATGAATAATGAATATTTTGTGTAATTTATAGTGTTTAAATCATACCTGTAAACTCACATTTCGACCTGGAAAGTTTTGATGGCATTTTCTTTTCATATTACCTCTGTATAATGCCTGTAATAACATAATGTTTACTTTATGTAACTGTTCCACAAGCGCCACCTTCTGGCAAAGAATGAATTTGAATGACCTCTGGTTGTCTTAAGGTGCCCCTGACCAGAGCTGTAAAGTACTTGGGCACTTGTACTTCATTACAATACCTAAGTATTGTTTTGGTACATTTCCACTTTTCTCAAGTACTATTGAAAATGTTACTCAATTGCATTTCCAAGGAAAATGCGATGATTACAATTAATGCCAAAATGGGCAAAGTAGCCTGAGGTTACAATGCAGAAGCTTGTTTTTTTGTGTTAACCCTTTAGCATTCCTGTAAAATTAGCCGAAAACGCCTAAAAAAGGCATACCCAAAGTAAATTGCATGCTGTTCTTGAACCATTTGGAGTACATACATGGTTTTGGTCTCTTTTGAAAGGTGACACTCTGAGGTTCAGAATCACTGTAAGTCTTATTGGTACTAACCACCTCTTCCCCGTTGTCTCTCATAGAGCGCTCCTTACGCACGGACGCACCAGACTCCGTTATCCTTTGCGCACGCACTTCTGCGCATGATATGTTAAACCTGCCCACTAAAACAGCATATTATTCTGTTCAGAAGTTCATTGGCTATCTGAAACGACAGTCATTTGCAAACTCTGATGCAATTGGATCGATCTACTGTCGATCAAAGAGAGGCTGCCTCATCCCTCAATCCTGGTTGCTAGTTGGCTATCACTGCCTGTAAACACCTCATAGATTCAGCTATTGGCTCAAATAAGGTGTCAATCAAAAGG
>NW_015666969.1:1330223-1332097 GCF_001515625.1 Sinocyclocheilus rhinocerous
CAGCTATTGGTTCAAATAAGGTGTCAATCAAAAGGGCAGAGTTCAGCGGCCATTTTAACATCTGTTTCTCCGTGTTGTTTACATGCAAACACGAGCTGTACTGCAGAATGCGCCGAAGCTTTCAGCGCTCCGTCCGCTAATATGAAATGATACTCCTACACTCCGTGGATGTTTATCAACATATAAATGTGTTATGGACTAAATATTTCACTGAATTGGATCGTCTGGACCCTTTACAGTGTAACTACTCCATTTTGTTGGAATGTAATGAACTAGTGGTCTAACAAGAGGCTTCATAGGTGAGTTCCTTCAGTTTTGTTATTGTTTATTTGGTTGTTGTTGGTCTGACAAAGACACCGATTGTACCTGCTGTGTTGATTGTATCTTAAAATGGTTTGCGTCATTCAAATCACAAGATTCTCAGCTTTCTAAGGATATATGATACGTTGACCTTTTTTTTTTGTGTGTGTGTGTTTCACAAAGTTAACCCTCGAAGTATGCAGTGTACCGCGGGCGGAACACTGGATGGCTAACAGGTTTTAAAGCACTTATGTTTTTTTTTCTTTTCCAGTTTCAGTTGTAAAGGTATCTAAATATAAAAAGGAATTTGATGAAAATGTGACTGTGTTTGCAACTTCAGTTTGAATTATAGACAAGAAATTAACATGCTGAAAAGGGATCAACAATGAAAACATTACACTGAAAATAAAATTAGCATTTAAAACATTCCCTTTGGACTTGAGTTGGCTACATTTAAAACCTCTGCAATGTACCATGTCAGACTAAAGAAACGGTTTAAAATGTTGAGGCTCGATGTGAAGTTTAGCTAAGGTAGTTCAATGATTAATCAAAACTAATGACCATCTGTTTACAAGAATATGCCAGATTGAGTTTGTTTACCCAACTATTCAAAAGGTTTATTTACAGTTATATAAAACAGTGGCACATTCATACATCTGCAGTGCAGGTACTGTATCTTTTTGTGCAATGTGTTGTCTTGAGTTCAAGACATTGTTAAATCATGCAGTATACCCAAGCCAGAGATTGTCAAATTAGGCCCGCATAGATGAGTTGAGAATGCCTATGGTTATAGCTGTTAGAGAACAATTACCCTGTGGTTCCTCTAAGGTGTAACTGTTTAGTAGGATTTGTGACAAACTTTGATTGCGCTGAAAGCCTGTCCGTTATGTGATTAAGACGGATCAGGGCTGAGCAAAACAAACCCAAGAGAAAAATATCAAAATGGTTTATGTGCCAAAGGAGTCGCCCATATACAATGGAATGGGAGAAGATGAAAACTGTGAGCTGTGTCCTGAAAGATTTTATTTTATTGAATTAAATTATGCTGATTTCATACAGGAAAGCCACATTGTGTGCTGGCTCTCCTCTGAGCAGAAGGCAGGGAAATGCTCATTCTCCCTGCCAGCTGCTGAAACATACGCCGTAAAGCTGCTGGGTGTTTTTTAAGATTGCTTAAGAGGAAGTTAAGGTGCTCTGAGCTGTTTTTTAATTTTTTTAATTTTTTTTATGAATTCTTTTGGCAGTTTTGAAGAAAGAATCAGTATCCAGCTAATAGGGGTTTGGTGTGCTGCCTGACAGTTTGCAGAGTAATCAGGTTCTAGTCAATATTTCCAACGATAACATTAGAGAGACAAATATAAATTGGGTAGGAAATGGAATCACTTCAGAACTAGATAGATAGATAGATAGATAGAGACAGACATATCGATAGACAGACAGATGTATAGATAGATAGACAGACAGAGACAGACAGACTGAGATAGATAGATAGACAGACAGACAGACTGAGATAGATATATAGACAGACAGACAGACAGACAGACATAGATAGATAGATAGACAGACAGACAGAC
>NW_015666969.1:1332611-1340675 GCF_001515625.1 Sinocyclocheilus rhinocerous
GTTTATTTGGTTGTTGTTGGTCTGACAAAGACACTGATTGTACCTGCTGTGTTGATTGTATCTTAAAATGGTTTGCGTCATTCAAATCACAAGAATCTCAGCTTTCCAAAGATATATGATACGTTGACCTTTTTTGTGTGTGTGCGTGTTTTTCACAAAGTTAACCCTCGAAGTATGCAGTGTACCGCGGGCGGAACACTGGATGGCTAACAGGTTTTAAAGCACTTTTTTCCTCCAGTTTCAGTTGTAAAGGTATCTAAATATAAAAAGGAATTTGATGAAAATAACACTGGATGGCTAACAGGTTTTAAAGCACTTATGTTTTTTTTTCTTCTCCAGTTTCAGTTGTAAAGGTATCTAAATATAAAAAGGAATTTGATGAAAATGTGACTGTGTTTGCAACTTCAGTTTGAATTATAGACAAGAAATTAACATGCTGAAAAGGGATCAACAATGAAAACATTACACTGAAAATAAAATTAGCATTTAAAACATTCCCTTTGGACTTGAGTTGGCTACATTTAAAACCTCTGCAATGTACCATGTCAGACTAAAGAAACGGTTTAAAATGTTGAGGCTCGATGTGAAGTTTAGCTAAGGTAGTTCAATGATTAATCAAAACTAATGACCATCTGTTTACAAGAATATGCCAGATTGAGTTTGTTTACCCAACTATTCAAAAGGTTTATTTACAGTTATATAAAACAGTGGCACATTCATACATCTGCAGTGCAGGTACTGTATCTTTTTGTGCAATGTGTTGTCTTGAGTTCAAGACATTGTTAAATCATGCAGTATACCCAAGCCAGAGATTGTCAAATTAGGCCCGCATAGATGAGTTGAGAATGCCTATGGTTATAGCTGTTAGAGAACAATTACCCTGTGGTTCCTCTAAGGTGTAACTGTTTAGTAGGATTTGTGACAAACTTTGATTGCGCTGAAAGCCTGTCCGTTATGTGATTAAGACGGATCAGGGCTGAGCAAAACAAACCCAAGAGAAAAATATCAAAATGGTTTATGTGCCAAAGGAGTCGCCCATATACAATGGAATGGGAGAAGATGAAAACTGTGAGCTGTGTCCTGAAAGATTTTATTTTATTGAATTAAATTATGCTGATTTCATACAGGAAAGCCACATTGTGTGCTGGCTCTCCTCTGAGCAGAAGGCAGGGAAATGCTCATTCTCCCTGCCAGCTGCTGAAACATACGCCGTAAAGCTGCTGGGTGTTTTTTAAGATTGCTTAAGAGGAAGTTAAGGTGCTCTGAGCTGTTTTTTAATTTTTAAAAAAAATTTTATGAATTCTCTTGGCAGTTTTGAAGAAAGAATCAGTATCCAGCTAATAGGGGTTTGGTGTGCTGCCTGACAGTTTGCAGAGTAATCAGGTTCTAGTCAATATTTCCAACGATAACATTAGAGAGACGAATATAAATTGGGTAGGAAATGGAATCACTTCAGAACTAGATAGATAGATAGATAGAGACAGACATATCGATAGACAGACAGATGTATAGATAGATAGACAGACAGAGACAGACAGACTGAGATAGATAGATCAGACAGGCGTATAGATAGATATACAGACAGAGACAGACAGACTGAGATAGACAGACAGACAGACAGACAGACATGGATGAATGGACGGACGGATGGATGGATGGACGGATAGATAGATAGATAGATAGATAGACAGACAGGCGTATAGATAGATATACAGACAGAGACAGACAGACAGACAGACAGAGATGGATGAATGGACGGACGGACGGACGGATGGATGGATGGATAGATAGATAGATAGATACTGTAGATAGATGTTGTACAGCACATACCTGCCTTTGTTTAAAACAGTTAAACATGCTTTTAAAAATCTTTTTTTTTTTTTTTGCTGTTGTCAACATAATGGGAAGCCTCAGTCACATATTTAAACAAATACACAGTCCTCTTGAATTGCATTGTATTTTATGCTTCACAATCGTTCTCATCACCCTGAGGACGTGAGGCCTTGTTGTGTTTCCTTTGTTTCTTTCCGCATTATTGATGCCCTGAACACCAGCACACATCAGTTTCAGCTCCATCAACTACATTTTCATCTCATGATGGTTTTGGGGTCAGACTCAATGTCTGCTAGTAAACAAGGGTCAACTACTTCCTTTGAACTATGCAGTGTGTCCAAAGTGAAATCATGGTTTGATATTGAGTTAGGTGTATTTGTGGAGGAGGCATTTCATATATACAGAGTATATATGTGAGTATATATGTTTATAATGTGTGTTATGTATTTATATGTGTGCATGATTGCATAAGAAAATATATAACCATAACATGCATAAGTAATATTGACGATTTAACTATGTAAAATCCTCAGCTTTGGGACACATGGACTGCGAAGTGTTCTCTGTCAATCTATAAAACGCAGACAGACATAATTCCTCAATAGTCAAATTGCTTTAACCCTTGACTACTACAGCAATTATTACAACTTTTGTTTAAAAGAATAATCACACAATACGCTATTTCTTCCATTTTTTTATTTTAATGGTAAACCCTTTGCTTGCCAAAAAATAAAGAGTTTACTGTGGGAGCTCCCCAGCCCACCCTTCAAGAACTGTATATATCCAGATTGAAGAAAAGGGCTCAAAGATCACTCTGGATCTCTCACATCCAAGTCATCTACTTTTTAAACTTTTGCCATCTGGTCGGCACTACAGAGCTCCGAACACTAGGACAGCCAGGCACACGGAAAGTTTCTTCCCACAGGCAATCTACCTCATGAACAGTTAAATGCTCTCCTCATTGTGCAATAAAAATATGTGCAATGCCACTTATATTTATTTGATACCACCTTAAATTCCTTGTATGTTCAAACTACTTGGCAATAAAGCTCTTTCTGACTTCTGACTTCAGTCATTTTGAACTGGAGGGTTTTCTTTTTTCAAAAAAATGTAGTTAATGTCATCACATTTGGACTAAAACTTAATGACTTTACACACACAGTGTGTTACACACAAAAATAAAATGTTGTTGGTGGTGTTTTTATTTGAGCCACCATTTTTACCAGAGGTGTAAAGTATTGGAGTAAATGTAATTAACTACTGTACTTGAGTATATTTTTGGATACTCTGTAGTTTTACTGAGTATTAAAGATATTAGCAAATTTTACTCTCTACTTCTACATTTTTCAATATGCATCTGTACTCTTTACTCCACTATATTTGTAATGAGTGTTGCAATCACACATCACATTTTGCATGGCATCTAGCTTTTTCTGAAGCAGTTTATTTCTGCTACAAAACAAGTGATATCACCAACTACAGGGCACTGAAATCTTGCGCGTTTTGCCCTTACTCACCCAAACCAGTCAACTTTATGTAAATGCGAGTTCCTTAGCAATGGCAATGAGGCCGAAACCAGCTCATCCAGTGCAATAAAGCTTTGAATTTTTTTATTTTACTTAACTTCATTTCACTATTCTCCTTTATTCTTATCCTGTTATTATTGTAAAAGTTCAGTAAACAAATTAAACAAAACAAAACAAACAAAAAAAAATAATAATAAATATTTAGCCGTTATACTGAAGAGAGCTTTTTGAAGGATGTTTTTTGTTTATTTATTTTTATTTATGTATTTTTTTTTATTTATTTATTTATTTTTTTTGCAATTTTGAGGTGTTCCGTTTTATTTTGGTTTTATAAAATAAACTTGTTTGCTCTTCTCACAAATCAACTCTTTCTTGTTTTTCACTGGCATTTCTTTTTGACTAGTGCATCTTTGAGGCTATATTTAGTATAAGTAAAATACGTAAGTACTGTTAAAATAAGACTTTTACTCAAGTTGTTTTGAAATTGGTGACTTGTAATAGGGCTGTCGCGATAACCGCAATATCGCAATACCGCGCTATTGACGAGCAAACCGCAGAGGAATGCAAGAACCGCAGCAACCGCAAATTTTCCGTGTTTTATTTTTTCGTAAGGTTATGCCCTTCTCGATTTACACTTCATGCATGTGGACTGAATATTAAACAAGTTAGTAATGATAACATAATGTGTACCATGCTGATTTGTACAGAGGCTCCGTAGATTTGCACTTAACAAGCCTAAACAGACAGTGAATGAGAGAGAGATCGACTGAGCGCGTGCGATTACTTGCGTCTGTCCTCCAGGCAGAGTCATATATATTTGTGAAAATAGGTTGTCATCTCCAAGGAAAGCGAAATCTCTGTCTTAGCATCGACGCATAGCTGG
Organism: Sinocyclocheilus rhinocerous; assembly: GCF_001515625.1. Classification (NCBI taxonomy): domain Eukaryota; kingdom Metazoa; phylum Chordata; class Actinopteri; order Cypriniformes; family Cyprinidae; genus Sinocyclocheilus; species Sinocyclocheilus rhinocerous. The sequence continues at coordinate 1,336,854 of NW_015666969.1, forward strand.
CCAGCTGAGCCTTCTAAAGTGGCGCTCAAAGTTAAAATGATTTCAACAGCGTGTTTCATTACATCTCTTTGAATGAATGAATCAGCGTTTTTGAACGTGTAGTTGAATGACAGTCACGTTCCACCACCTTGTGGCGCAACACTGTAACTGCACTGACTGACGTATGTATATTTATGGCGGTAAAACCGCATACCGCGCTATTGAGCCACTCAAAATTACCGCAAGGGAAATTCCCTCACCGTGACAGCCCTAACTTGTAACTTGTAGTGGAGTAATGCTCACTGTAAGGTACCTGCACCTTTACTCAAGTATGGTTTTCAGGTACTCTTTACACCTCTGCTTTTTACACTTATGGGGTTCCTGGTCAAAAATGACTACACAAAATTCTTCTAAATAACTGATTGAATGTAGGCCTCATTGATCTGAGCCTATACACCTCAGTTGTTGAATTAACATTTCCAGAATTATACACAAATAATAAGTTGATGGACAAAAAAATAAAAAATAAATAAATAAATCTAAAATTTGGTGATATTATATCATTCAAGCAATTTTTGAAAGGCTGTCATTTTGAGGGCTAAAATACACAATCTTATGGTAGCTTGTCTTATTTAGAGGGCAGTATAATAATAATAATTATTATTATTATTATTATTATTAGTATCTACCTCAAACAATGGTGCTCCAACATGTTAAAGCTTAGCTGTTCATAATTCACATGCTCTATTTTTGAAATGTCAGTGAATTGGCTTGCAGAGCCGTGTATGTTAATGTGCCTGGTTGGAGGCCAGTCACATTGTTACTCTGAGTAGGCTCATTTATTGTAGGCGTTAACTCTACAAATGGTTCACACGCTGTGCTATGCATACTAGGTTCAAATGGTACATTCACAGTCATAGTTCATTCTTCAGCATATGGGTCAGAATAGCGTGTGAGTAATTACGTTGTCATATTTGTTATTTAAAATGGTCTGCCTAACCAAGCAATATACAATAAAGATTTTGTCCTAACCAGCCACCAGATTATGGCAAAGGATGCGTGGCAAGACATTTTATTTTCATACAAACACCATCAACCCCTTGCTTACAATTCCATCCCATTTTGTACATTCTTCATTTAGTGTTTTTTTTTCCGTCAGATTACCATTCTTACTTAACATCCTAATGTTTTTATTATCAAACTGAAAATCTGCTGATTCAGTTGAAACAGATTGTCATCCAAATAAAACTATAACCTATAAATGAAATGCTGTTATTTTCTATTTTTCTTGATTGATTGATTGATTGATTGATCGATTGTCATCTAAATCATATATTTGTACACAGATTTAGCGACAGCTACTATAACCACAGGTCAGGGTTATGATAAAAAAAAAAATGAAGTGAAAATAAAAATAAAACTTTAAAAAATTTAAATAAAATATAATTTTTTCATGAGAAATAAAAGGAGGAGTGATGACAGTGAAGGACGAGAGAGGACCAAGCCTGGACTATTTATGTTGTTGTTTTATGCAGCAGTCGTTCATGGGGGGCTGCTGCTTTCACATTTTGCCACTCTTTTTCATTTTGTGTTAGTTTATTTGATTATTAAACCCTCTACCGCACGCATTATGATAGACCTATAGAAAAAAATATTTGACTCTTTTTCTTTTCTAAGAATGGCTTAACTTGAAGTGCTGTAAAAAAATTTTTTCAAAAAAATATTATTTTAAGGTACTTTATGATATGTTGCCATACGGCAACAGCATACAATAGTGAATCTAACTTAGAATAAGTGTAAGTTTACTTATAGTTCATATTTTTCCTCAGAAATGTTGTTTGTGTTGATTCAATTGGTGCTATTATAAGCTTTAACACAATACTTACTTATAATTGACACCTTATACATACTTTCCAACAACTTGTGCTTTTATTTATTTTATTTATTCTTGCTGAATAATGATTTATAATTTTTTAATTTCATTACATTTTTCATGAATATTATTTAAATTATTTAAATATACAGTTAAAACAAATATAATACTGTATATCATGTATCATAAAACATTGACATAAAACCAAAAACATTGCAGTTCATGAAAATTCAGCATTACACAATCTTATGAGAGGAAGACTATGAACATGAGCCCCCCATCCCTCCATCCCCCCTTAATCCTTGAAAGATCACCTTTTTTATGAATGAAACTTTAAAAAGCTGTTTTTTTCATCTGCAGGAAGAACCAGTTCTGCCCTTTTCTTAATTACCTTGCCATAGAATATGGCCGTGCTCACTGATGTAATGTTACCTGTATTCATATTTAATCAAAAGTAAAATTGCCATTTCAATTTGATTATATCCATAATACAAATGCCATTAACATACGACTAATCAACATTATATCACTAGTATTAATGTTGTTATTGTTACAGCTTAACAAATTGCAGCTGACCTTGCTAGCTAGCTAAACTATTGTAATAATGTCATTCCACTATTGCACAGTGTTGCCGCTTGGCAACACATACATTTGAATGATTTACCAAAAACGAATTTTATAAAAACTTTTTTGAGAGGTGAATATGTCATCATAACATCATAACAGTGATGTTTCCGATTTTTTTGTGGAAGTGACACGGACTGGTCCTTGTTTGTTACTGACGTTTTAGTTTGCTTTCAGCAACTACCCACAAGAGACGGCAGTCTGTCAGAAATCTCGCCACAGAAAAAAACTGCATGTCATGTGACTTACCCAAAGCACATCATTGGCTAAACTAAGGTCTTCTCTTTCCAACAAAAAAAACGAGAATGTTCTCTTAAAGAGACAGTGGCAAGGAAATGAACACAAAGACCATGTTGCCATATGGCCACACCATGCGGTAGAGGGTTAAATACATTTTGTTACTTGAAATAAAATAAAATGTTTTATCATACATAGTTAACAAGGGAATTTTTCTCATTTTTACTTTAGTTTAACATACTAAAATGTCTAAACTTAAATAAAAATGAATAAAAACTATAGACATATATAAAAAAACTACTAAAAACACAAAAACATACAATTGAAAATTGAAATGAAAATGATAAAAACTGATTCAAAATATTAACAATGCAACATTTTTAATTTAAATTTAGCTTAACATACTAAAATAACTGAAAATCTGCTGATTCAGTTGAAACAGATTGTCATCCAAATAAAACTATAACCTATAAATGAAATGCTGTTATTTTCTATTTTTCTTGATTGATTGATTGATTGATTGATCGATTGTCATCTAAATCATATATTTGTACACAGATTTAGCGACAGCTACTATAACCACAGGTCAGGGTTATGATAAAAAAAAAAATGAAGTGAAAATAAAAATAAAACTTTAAAAAATTTAAATAAAATATAATTTTTTCATGAGAAATAAAAGGAGGAGTGATGACAGTGAAGGACGAGAGAGGACCAAGCCTGGACTATTTATGTTGTTGTTTTATGCGGCAGTCGTTCATGGGGGGGGGGCTGCTGCACATTTTGCCGCTCTTTTTCATTTTGTGTTAGTTTATTTGATTATTAAAGTTCTATGTTTAAATGTATGCCAGTTCCCGCCTCCTTCTTCCCAATCTATGAACTTTGTTACACAAAAAAACAAAAAATAAATAAAAAAACAAAACTTTAGCTTAAACAAAATCACATGACAAAATGACTTAAAACTAAGCTGAGAGTAAAAGTAAATTTATAATATTAATAAAAATTAGGTAACACTTTATTTTGATAGTCCACTTTAGACATTCTATTAACAGTAAGTAACTTTGCAACTACGTCAACTAGCAGTTAGTAGAGTATTAGTAGACTGTCTGCTT
>NW_015666969.1:1341012-1363839 GCF_001515625.1 Sinocyclocheilus rhinocerous
TAAAAATCAGGTAGCTCATTTTTTACATTTTGAACTAATGTGTTACAACAATCCCCTGTCTATATATCAAATCTGTTTCTCTGTTTTTTTGTTGTTGTTTTTTTACACAATATTTTTGCTTTTTATCCTCACTACTTTGCTTTAAATGTACTACGTTGGGGCTACTAACAACTTGGATCACTGTGCCCGATCATTTTCATGCCTGGTTCAGTCCGGTTAAATTCTGCTGCATACTATATAATCTTCAAATATTTAGGAGATTTGTGCTGTGGAGACACTAGTTTAAAATTTATTTCAAAGATCTGATGTTGAAAATTATTTATTTGTTTGTTTCAAGACCCACGTGCCAATTTAAAGTGAGTAATGCTCTACAGAAGTGTCATACTACATCCATTCAACACAGAACATTAATTAAACCGTCCAGTTAGGCTGCTGCACTCTGCACTTACCGTGTCGCAGAGAAATCATGCAAAATTCATGAACCACATGTAAATCTGACACTAGACTCCTGCCAAGGGAAAGGAAAGCTAAGTACCATCAAACATAGAGATTTTGGCAGCCATGACACACACCACATTGATCTGAACGGAGTGGACAACAGATGATTGGGGACCATAAGAACAAGTTGAGACCATTACAGGGAATATGGTGAGTGAGATGTGTGTGACCCATATGCCCTTTTAATTATGCTGAATTCTGAACTCTGATTTTAAACTTTTTCCCCCCACCAGCTCCAGTGTAGTCTAATGTTCAGTGTTGCATGCATCATTGCCTGTGCAACTTAACATACTGTTTCAGCCAAGCAGAAAAGACAATGTTTGTTTGAGGTAAGACTGAGCATCTAATGAGACCATAACTGAGAGAAAATGCATTGTTTTTGTGGAAAGTGAGGTGGAAAAAGTCTGTCTGCAATTCAAAGTAGACATCTTAATGAAATCCTTGAAGCGGTGAGTTTCAGTTAGCAGTTAGCATGGGGCTATTTCAGTACACCGCTCTTCTGAAGGGATAGAATCAGTGAGTCACTCTTCAGCTGGAAGTTGCTTCTTGGTTTTCCATGTAAGTGAAACCCTTCAAACTCGAGGAGGAAAGCTTTGATCTTTCCAATAACAAGAGCGGCCATATTGCTGATGAATAAGGCACTTCCAGGTGAATATGCTAAGTGAGAACCGGCTGGGAATTGCCACTGAATGACTCAATTGATAGTTAAATGATTCATCATGCATTAAATATGATTGGGGACCTCCTGAATCACAATCGCCATGAGTGTGGCTTCAGAGATAGACCTAGTTTGGAACTTTATTCCATTAGAATTAATGTGCACTCATAACCACCGCATGACTCAAAGCCAGAAACTGCATCCAGTCCCTCTCTGGATTTAACGGGAGATTTATGTCATCCGTAACTAATTTTATCTGTTTTATATCAGGCTCTGCAAATTCCCAACTAGACGAGCTTTATCACATGCACTCGCAAAACCCATAGGAAAGGAAAATCACCAACAAGATCTCCTGAATATCTCAATGCATTCTCCTAGACAGCTATGAGATCAAAAGGGGAACAAATGCCGACTTTTGTTTAACTCTCCTGCTTCAGGATTTTCTTCAAAGAAAAAAGACTCTAGTAATCTCACATAATGTAAATTCTAAATTTACAGAAGAGATCTCAATAGTCCCTGTAACCAAATATGTCTACTTCTCTACTATATAGTTCAGTATATGTGAAAAGTAGTATGTCAAAGCAGTAGAATGTCTGAAAAATGCAGTATTCCTAAAACAGAAAAAAATACAAATTGCATCCAGTGACACTTTACCATCCCATGAGGCCATGGAAGAGCAGTAGTCAGATTTGTAAATGGCGAAAAATACCATTTACTAAAACAGATACTAATGTTGTATGTTAGCAATGGCTGCTTTCGAAAAACACTGCTTCATGAAGCTTCAAAACCTTTACAAATCTTTTGTTTCGAATCTTTGGTTCAGAGCGCATATCAAACTGCCAAAGTCACGTGATTTCAGTAAACGAGGTTTCGTTACGTCATAACTATTTTGAATTGATTCAAAATTTCAATGGTTCACCACTAGGGCACAATCTCTGTGAACGAGTGAATAATGCAGATTCACTGAGATCACCCTAAGCAGCGAACCATTGAACAAGTGTCTATAGTTTTTACCTGATCTCGGATAAGTTCAATAAATTTATAGACATTTAAATGAGACATTGGTTTAATTAAAAGGAATAATAGTAGTTGATAGTATTTTATTGGCATGTTTAGCTGAGTAATCCATAAAACAATCAAAACAAGCCTGACAATTGATAAAATAACATATTATACCAACACTTAATATTTACTGGTATTAAATGATTTGCTAATTACATCTGATGAAATATACTTTCAATAAAACATTTCCAATGGGTTTGTAAAAGCTGTTTTTATGCATGTTTGGCCTGAGCTTTCGCTGCATTTATACTATTTTGACCAGCAGGAGTCACCAACATGTGGCATAATTTTGCAAAGCAATTGCTTCAATTGATTTAAAGCTTTGGAAAGCTTTGTTTCTCTCATTATAAGTGGAGTCGCTAGGGATTCTGAGCCTATTGCACAGAAATTGCAATGGGGACTCTTCAAAATCCTCTGGCTCTCAACGTAGCGTCCAGGTACTGAGTATGCGCTGAATTAATAAGCGTCCAGGTACTGAGTATGCGCTGAATTTTTGTTCAGAAACATTTAATGCACATGTAAAATAAAATGTAAATGGGATAACAATATTTAGTGTCGTAAACAGAACTTGTGGAATCTGAAATTGGATTGATATGGATTGATGAAAATTAGTGCATGCAAATATTCCTACTAATTATAATTGGTTGTCTTTGATTTTGTTGCATCGCGCAGCTCTTGTCCAGTGTAGACAGTGTTATTGTACGTTGACAATTATCATATTTCCATTTCTTTCTCTTAACGAATTTAAGGAGAAACATCCAAGACAAAGATGATGAAGCATTACTGATAAGTTTATTAAGTAAAGAATTTGTGGGTTTTAGCGCCACATTTGCATTTTAAGATGAATGAGATAAAGGAAAGTAAAAAAAAAAAAAGGAACACCTCAAGCAGACCTCTGATCTTGTTCCCTGAACAAAGAGAGAGAGGGAGAAGTGTACACGCGGAAGTGAAGCGCGTAATGAAAGTGCCCAAAGCAGCTTTCGGCTCCGGAGGGACCCTGCGTGGGTGCCTCGCTGGATGGCGAATGGCTCAGTTTAAGAGGGCTAATTATGAGGTGTCACCAGAAGATTCGGAAGACTTATTACAAAACGTTTGCGCGAGCACGTACGCTAGCATTCTGTTTCATGGAATCGTTAGAATCATATGAGGTGCTGAATGGATAATTACAATTACACCGCCCACCCCTCCCCCTTAGAGTCGCGTCTGTAGGCCTGTCTTACTCCATTTCCACCACTTTGCCTCGTGGGCAAAGAAAAACAAAAGACAAGCTTGCTGAAGCAAAGGAACATTTTTGGGTCCTATTATCATTCCTTGGGTAAATAGTGCAAAACTGCTCCAGAGCTTGTGAGCTAAATATAATTATCACTGATTAAACTGGTTAGCCACCAGCTGCTGCAAGAAAAATAAGAGAGGAAAGAGGCATTACTTTCAACCTTATTAGCATTCCCGTGCATTTCTCATGCTAAACGTGTCAAACATGGGTTCTGCCAGGGATCGAGGCTTTAAGCGCTTTACTTCTATAAGCTATTTACTTCTATAAGCTATCGTCCTCTCTTGGGGCCAGTTTGTGTAGTGTATTTCACAAATTAAGAAAGGGCATTCAAGACTCAACCACCTCCATCATAAATCATTATTCATAAAGTGTCAGCAAGGAAACTGTGATTACTCAAAAAAACCTTTTGACTTTTCATACTTGCGTACTGTTGGCCAAACCAAGGGAGGCTGGCTGCCATCCAAATCGCAGAGGAAAGCACCTATTGACGAGGAGTGAACTCCCACTGTTACTCGCTTCCTGTTCGTATAATGCCCACAGAAGTCCTCGCCCCCAATCTCCAGGGGTTTAAACAGCCAAAGAGGAACTTTCCAGCTTTTTCATTATATCTTTGAATTTAAAAAGAGATGTAGGACCTGTAGGGCTTGTCGAGAGGTTTTGAATAGATCTTTACACGTCTAAAGTAGACCCCAGGTCAGATACTTAGTAGGTTTGGAGGCAGAAGAGTGAGCTGGGATGGGATCCAGTCAGGCAGGAGATAATAAAAAGGAATATGGGCATCACAGTATGAAGAGCTTTGTTAATGGTACCATCTGTCGGAGCACATTGTCAACGTGCTGTGAAGGTGCCAAACGCAGGCAGGTGAATATCTCCTGTCTTTCCTGCTGCTGTCGTATTTGCTGAAAAAAGACTTATGCTAATTAGGGAGAAAGCTGTAGACTCATAGGAATTCTTACTGAATGAACAATGTCTCTGATGGACTGTTCAAGGTCAAGTGTGCAGGGCATATTCTGAGAGATGAGGAGGTTATATAATTGTTCAGCTGTAAGTAAAATAATGACTTTGCAGTTAAGCTATAAAAAATACACTCTTTAATTGCATTCCATGCATGTTAGCCTGTACACAGTGACTAAATAATGCAATGTCCAACTTAGAAACCGGGCAAGTTGCAAAAACTTGGCCATAACAACTGAACAACTAACAGTTATCCAAGGGGTAATGAGTCTTATTTTTCGGTTTCAAGTTAGACCAGTCCTCGATTTTCTGTAACCAACTTGAAAAGTTATGACCAGTCATAAAAAGTTATGACCAGAAAAAAATGACTTGTGACTTGTAAGACTAGTCTAAGACTTTTATGCAACCAGTCACTGGTCTTAAAAAAGTAAATGTGAAAAGAGTGGTAATACTTTGTTTTAAGGGTCTATAGTTATGCATTAGTTAAGCGTGAACACACTAGTAATTAATGATTAACTTAAAATAAGAGCATATTAACCATTGAAGGATCCACATTCATGCGATAAATTAAATTAATCTAGTAATGATGATTAATGATTAACTGAATGTACAATAAACATCTTTTAGCGATTATTTACAACTTGGCAAACCATATTATATTTTTGTGTAGTAATGCACTTAGTGCTGGTGTTACAGTTATAAATTGCTAAAATAGTGTAATAAAGACAGTGACCCCCTGTTCTAAAGTGAATGCTATTATTGCACTTATTTAGTGATATTCAAGTTTATTGACTAGAATAAGTCAATGACTATGGCTAAACTGCCACTAATACAAGATTCAAGAGCTGTATTGTCATATGTACTAGTACAAGGAAATTATTATTTTGTTTTCTCCTCACGAGAATGACAGGGTAGAAGGGGAACAAACATAATGTAATAGGACAATAAAAATAACATAAAAAATATAGAATATACAGTAAAGTATAATAAAAATAAATAACAATAGCATAAAAAGAAAGTAATGAAAAAAAGAGAACCTGTATGTAAATTAGAAAAACAACTGACAATAAAAATTCTTCACAGTATAAATGATGCAGTGCAAGTAACAATAAAGTGACAATGTTAAAGTGTCAAGTGGACATAAAGTGTCAGTGTAAAGTCTACTGTTTAAATTGTCCATGATTATCAGTCTAATGCATTATGAGATGAGTGTATGATGGTCCAGCAGGTAAAGTGCAGAGTGACATTAAAAAGGCTGATTTTATCCTGATGATACAGGTGGAAATGGCAGTGGGTTTTGACTATGTATCAGTCTAATGGCTTGGGGATATAAACTGTTCTTGAGTCTGGATGTTCTGGCCGCAGTGCTCCGGTACCACTTGCTAGTGCTCAGGTACCTCTTGCTTGTTGCAAGCCCATTTGCAGATCCTTTTATAGTATATGTACTGCAGTGAGGGGAGATCTGTCCCTGTGATTTTCCGGGCCAGCTTTATCACCCTGTGTAGTGCCTTTCTGTCATGTGTTGTGCTGTTGCCAAACCACATAGCGATGCAGCAAGTTAGCACACACTCCACAGTTCATCTGTAGAAGTTATGGAGTATTTGTGGTGACATGCCAACCAAAGGTGTTTGTCACAGCTCCAGACTTATTTGTTCATTAATGACGTCATCAGCGACTAGTCGACTTCGACTCGACTTTCATCACATAAAAGTCGACTTCAAAAAATCAGAAGTCGTTCAACCCCTACTGCTGACTGAGAATGGAGATGAAGATCACAGAATAAAGGCTTGAATTTGGATTTGTTCATCGCGATTCTAAATATGTAGATTACATTGAACAAATTAATTTGATGTATTTTCTGAATTTATATTGCGTTTTGGTGTATTTTCTGGTTCTATTATCAGTCACAGCATAGGACTATACTGAGAAAACCCCTTTTGTGTCCCACGGTGAACAAATAAGTATTACATGATAAATAATGGTTAAACGATTACAGAAATGTTACTCATTTTAAAGTTTTATAGTGTAGTCTTGTTTAACATTATGTAATCCTTCAAAACGACCATTCTATTTTAGCAATTTATAACTGCACTGTAAAAAAAAAACCACGTAAAAAAAAGGTGCAATGCATGGCAGCACAGGGTGCCAAACGTTTGCCATTAATGGGAATAACGGTGATACACGAAGAACTGAAGTAACATGTTTACACAGCAACATGATAAATGGTACATTGACCATACAATACAATGAAATGTTTAAAGTGTAATCTGAAATTACATGTTTTGTCTGTGTAATTAAGAAACATGCAGAGACCATTAAATTAAATACCATTCTTTGACTGAAAATTTAAATAACATGTTTTAACTGTTGAGACAAGCATGCTAAATGAACCAGACTCTGTTGCAACGCAGGTAGAGTACAAGGGTACTCCGTATAGGAAAGGGAACTTTATTTGCCTTAAATGTGAAGAGGATTATTCTACTTTGCAAGTTGGATATCTTGAGCTGATTTTCGTTAAAGATGATGAAGTGACCTTCCTTGTGACTCCCTACTCTGCATCGTATTTGACTGACTATGGACTTTTTGAAATTTTGCCTGCAACAAAGGAAATGATTTGTGTAAATTCTGAAGACTTCATATTGCTCAGTTAACTTAATAGATGGTGGATCACTAAAATATAAGTACATTACTACACAAAATATAATATATGGTTTGCTAAGTTGTAAATAATGGCTAAAAGGTGTTTACAATACAATCAGTTAATCATTAATTACTAGCTTATTTATTTAATGGATGTGGATCCTTCAAATTTTTTATAAATTGTAAATAGCGGCTAATATGCCCTTACTATATGTTAAGTTAATCATTAATTACTATTGTGTTTGTGTTTAACTAATGCATAATTGTGGACAAGTCAATCATTAATAACTAGTCTATTTGTACTTAACTAATGCATAATTCTGGACCCTTAAAATAAAGAGTGTCCTTGGTATTCAATCACAATAAGGTACAAAGTTGCTTTACAAGATGTTTTAGTATTACTTAAATATTTGTAATATTTATGTATTTATGTTTATGTATTGTATTTCAATGTATATTTAATGTTATAGTTATGTGGGGTAAAATAAATGAATACATCAAACAAAACTGAAATGTTCTGCTTTTCAACATGAATTTGAAGTTTTCTTATATAAAATGACTTTGTAAAAATACATGCATCAATAAATAAAAAAAGGATAATTAATCATTCACAATAGGACCAACATTCACAATTAGATCAACATACATTTACAAATTATATAGGGTGTATTCATTTCATGATGATTTTAAGACTGATAGCAAATTGAGTACAAAGTTACAAAATAACTAGTCACTAAACCTCTTGTGATAACTTTATATCCAAATTATAAGTAAAAACATACAAACAGCCACAGTTCTGCTCTAGCTTTTATACAACTTTGGTTTACCTCCGTGAAGTTGGCCCCCCACCCAACGCAAAACATCGCAAAATAGTCTCAATCGTTTGTGCTCCGTTTGTGCTGTAAACATTTTCGTTTGTGCTGCTTTGGTTTGTTAGATATAAAATATTTATTTAAAGGTCATTCAAAATATAATGTTTAATATGTTAAAAACTGAAGCAGCACAAACGAAAATTGTTACGGCACAAACCAGCACAAATGAAGCACTAACGATTGAGACTATTTTGGGTGAGTTTGGAGCGTGTAGGGGGGCTGGTGACGTCATCGCCTAAAATATAATGTTTAATATTTTAAAAACTGAAGCAGCACAAACGAAAATTGTACCTGCATAAACCAGCACTAACTAAGCACAAACAAACGAGACTATTTCGGGTGAATTTGGAGCATGTGGGGGGGCTGAGTGACCTCAGAAAAACCATTAAATATATTTTTTAAATATCTTAAAAACCAAAGCAGCACAAATAATTTTTTTACGGCACAAACCAGCACAAACGGATCACAAACAAACACAGGTATTTGGGGTAAATTTGGAGCGTGTGGGGGGCTGGTGACGTCATCGACCCTAAAATTAAATGTCTAATATTTTAAACACTGAAGCAGCACAAACAAAAATTGTTACGGCACAAATGAAGCGCTAACGATTGAGACTATTTTGGGTGAGTTTGAAGCATGTATGGGGGCTGGTGACGTCATCGCCTAAAATATAATGTTTAATATTTTAAAAAACAAAGTAGCACAAACGAAATTTTTACCGGCACAAACCAGCACAAACCAAGCACAAACCAACAAGACTATTTGGGGTGAATTTGGAGCATGTGGGGGAGCTGAGTGACCTGAGAATGACCTTTAAATAAATATTTTATATCTAACAAACCAAAGCAGCACAAACGAAAATTTTTACAGCACAAACCAGCACAAACGGAGCACAAACGATTGAGACTATTTTTGCAACGTTTTGCGTTGGGTGGGGGGCCAACTTCACGGAGGTCTTTGGTTTTGTACCTGTATTGCAGTATTGTGAAGTCCTGCATGATAAATTGCTTGTGATTTTATTGGATTGGATTAAATGATCTGTTAATTGGTTAAATGCATAACTATTACTCAACAGCATGAATTGAAATCAAGATATGTGGTTCTTTAAATTCAAAGCACATTCTGTGATCTATTGGTGTAACTGAGTGTGGGTGTTGCAGGTGGTCTGGATGTAATAAAGAGTGTACTGGATGTACTAAACCATGGTAATTTCTCACTTCCATCCCAGTGCCTCAAGACTGCAGTCAGATGACTGTGATGAGCTGGCTCCTGAGCCCATGTTGCAATAAGAGAAACTGACATGAGAACCAAGGTGAAAGTTGGAGTTGAAGTAGGGAAACTGTAGACTGAGACAAGTGCTTTTTCCCCCAATTGCATTGTCACTTCTTTGTTGTAAGCAGGAGTTCAGCTTGAAAATTGATCTAAACTGTAGCATGTTTGACAAAAATCCAAAATTTTACCCCTGGTGGGAGAGGAAATTATGAATTGAGATGAGGCAAATGGGATTGGGACATAATTTTGTCTGGAAGTGGAAGTGCATTATAATTAAGTAGGTCTTCTTTAAAAAAAAAAAAAAAAAAGAAAAAAATTCAACCCAGGCTCATTGAAAATATGTGCTTGTGCCGATGTTTTTGCGAAACGATATTATGTACCTTACTGTACATTTTGAGGCAGTTTCAAAGTGAAATGTCCAGTAAGTGGCACTAAAACATGCAATCAATACATGACCGTGGCCACGTTACATCATTAGGTACAGGCACATATTTCTGCGTTTTTATTACGTTGTTTTTAGTATGTATTGCGGTGGTTCAGAATTCAAATGTCTGGTCAGTGTTGCCAAAACATTAATGCTCTATCGTGTTGGAAAGTAACATACCCCCAACGACAAACCCAACCCTAAACCTACCTGATGGTGTTAACAAATTTAAAAGACGGCAAAGACGTATTCTCTGATGCAACCGTGCTATTCTAACTTCTTTATAAATGAGTTTGAGCTATTTGGTCACACAGTAGATTCACAGGATTCGTACCGGAGTGCTTCACTTCACAAGTACAAACCTGCTGCATTTGTAAACTCATACATATGCAGCTGTATATGTGACACTAACATTAAAAAAGTACCAGTTTTCAAATCTCACATCTTTGTTTTGAAGTCATAACATTATATTGTGCAAGGAATTGTGATAAAATGCGGCTTTCTTAAATCAAAACTCTGGCCCTGTAAACATTGGTGTAGCCTGGCCCCCCCATAGAGATTTAAGAATTTTAACGAAATATTTATTTATAAAGATTTTTATTTCTAAAGTAAATATGCATATAATGTAGTTAATAATACATGTAAAAGTTAATACATTTTAAATTGTTACTGTAAGTAAATTAATAAATCAAAACAAACTTAACGTCTCCCTCAATCTCATTTGCGTAAATGTCGCGTGACAAATCTGCATTTTGGTGGATAATAGACTTATAATGCATTCCTGTTGTGTGGCAAAAAATGATATTCAGCGTTTTTAACAACGTATACGAACTGCAAAGAGATCTGGAGACAACGAAAAACTCAGTTGAAGATATCAATGCCGTGCTTGATGACTCCGGACCCGGACAATCAGATAAAGGTGATCCACAGGATGCAGCTGTTTTAGCGGCACAGTGTTCTACTTTTATGCCGACCATTTACATCCAAATGTTATTTAATTTACACAGAACACAACCTATAAATAGATTTTGGAATATAAACTGTTTATCGTCTATTCAGTAAGACTAAATAGAAAGTGTGCGCCTGCCATTGTGCATTAACTTGAATCAAGCCCAACGAATGCCTGCTTGAAAAACCTTGGACGAGCAATTCACTCTTTGATTTGCTTAATAAAAGCCTACTTTGAGATCGTTTTGACAGACATGTTTATTGTCTAAATGCCGCATGCATTAGTCTTGCCTGCACCGGTGCAGAAAGCGCAAGGTGACTGTGGCTGTCTCCAAACCTCACCCTCCACTGCCCGCAATACATCAGCAGATGCTCGCAGCCGCCCTGACTAAAATACAGCTGGAGATGCTGGGGCCCAGAGACCCCCACTCTGACCCTGCCGCCTGCTGCCCTATGATAGATGATGATGTCCAAATATTCGAAGCGCCACAGAGGCGACAGATAACACCTCCACTGGACGTGGGGGAGCTTATCGAGCAGAGGCGGCAAATCCCATCAGCTGTAGAAAGGCGTATTTAAATTGCTTGGCTGGGTCGTTTCGATATTGAATTGCAGCCGGCTAAAAGTGTGAGGTTTTAATGTAATCACAAAAAGCGGCGAAAATGCCAGGGGAACATTTTATTCGCAGGTGCCTCTTGAGTTATTGAAAGAGAATTGAGCTAAGGAAAGATCACAGGGTAAATGTCTTATTTCCAAGGAAAAATCTAATATGAAGGTACGTTCTATGTATTATCTTGGCTGAGAAACCTCTGCTCTCAAAAGAGCTGATCTTTTCTGACCACAGTAATGGACATTCCAGGGAGATTTGTTCGCAGATTGTGGCAAACCTTTTGCCTCTGAAAGTTTGGCCATATTTCCCAGGTTTTCTTTGATTCAGGAAATGACGTTTACTGTTTCAAACGAGTACATCGAGGACTTGAGAGGGAATTTCATTAAGGCTGCCACCAGGCCACAGGGTACAGGGTTTGAATCTGTGATGTGTTTTTTTTTTTCTTTTTTTTTAAATTCATGGACATTAGAACGACCGCACACTGTGGTTATCAGCCCAACACCTTTGAAATGAGCAAATTTTGTCAGTAGAGGTACAGTTGTGTGTATTTACCTATTTGACTGCAGTGGCCCATGTAGGGTGATTTGTTCAAGGGTGGCATGATTGATTTAATAGTTGCTATACTGGACAACACTATAAGGAGTCTCTTATGATCAACAAGGCTGCATCTATTTGATCAAACATACATTAAAAACTGTAATATTGTGAAATATTATTACAATTTGAAATAGCTGTTTGCTATTTTAATTTATATTAAAATTTAATTTATTCCTGTGATGCAAAGCTGAATTTTCAGCATCATTACTCCAGTCTTAAGTGTCACATGATCCTTCAGAAATCATTATAATATGCTGATTTGCTGCTCAAGAAACATTTATTATTATCATCAATGTTGAAAACAAGTTGTGATTATTATTATTATTATTATTACTGTGTGTGTGTGTGTGTAAACCATGATACTTTTTTTTCATATGACCAGAACTATTTGATGAAAAATAAAACAAACAAAGACAACAACAACAAACAAACAGCATTTATTTGATGATGTGTGACAATTTAACGAGTCATTGCTGAATAAAAGTATTAATGTATTAAATAAATGTGACCCTGGACCACAAAATCAGTCATAAGGGTCAGTGTTTTTTTTTTAGGTTTTTTTTTTTTTAGATTTATACATCATATGAAAGCTGAATAAATAAGCTTTCCATTGATGTATGGTTTGTTATGATAGGACAATATTTGGCTGAGATAAAACTATTTGGAAATCTGGAATCTGAGGCTGCAAAAAGAAAAATCTAAATATTGAGAAAATCGCTTTTAAAGTTGTCCAAATTAAGTTCTTAGCAATGCATATTACAAATCAAAAATTAAGTTTTGATATACTTACAATAGGAAATTTACAAAATATCTTAATGGAACATGATCTTTACTTAATATCCTAATGTTCGATCCTAATATTATATCCTAATAAATTTTTGCCATAAAAGAAAAATTGTTAATTTTGACCCATACAATGTATTTTTGGCTATTGCTACAAATTTTCCCGTGCTACTTATGACTGGTTTTGTGGTACAGGGTCACAAATAAGTATGTAGCAAACTTATATACTAAGTAAAGCACATACCACATTAAAACGTTTAATATATAATGTTTATGAATGAATGGAGTATTTGTGCCTCTTTGGTATGTGCCAGTGATAGCGTCAATTTGATAGTGACGATTGCTAGGATGCGGCTTGGGTGTGAGTGAGTTGGTTGCCATGGAAACGGCACAAATGTCAGGTTTCTGCACAGCATTGAGAAACTATCTTGTCTGCTTAAACCAGAGGACTGACGCAGTAAAAAAAAATCCATATTTTTTGTATGGATTTAGTTCCAGAAATGTTTTTTTTTTTTTTTTTTTTTTTGGTACAACATGAAAGTTGCATGTTTTCTTCTTCTTCTTCTTCTTCTTCTTCGTGACCTCTATAAATGAGTGTATGACCAGATGAACCATGCATTATATTTTTGATTTCAATCAATTAGATTATTTTTTCTTCTTCTTTTCACTAGGACTTTAGTGCTTTAGAGGGATGTGATGGTGTAATGGACGTGTAAGAACGATGTCAGATGAAGAGTGGGTGAATCTTAATGGCTTCAAAAACCAAGTCACTACGGGACGCTTCCTCTTTCATTCCATGTCCAAACCAAAAGCTAACAAGAACAGAGGGCCTCAAAGTGCTTTGATGAATAAATGCTTTTTCATCCATAACATTGGCAGCACTGAGGGTTATGTAGGACACCATTTGACTTAAAAGCCATTCTAATTATCACTGAAATGCTTTAGAAAAGCAAAGCCATTGATGGCTTTGAACAACTACACATGAACATGTTGAGGAATGGTATCTTTTGAATGTAACACAATGCAATATTGCAATAAAAAAGTTCCTAATTAATGGTTCAGTGGTTCAATAATTTGGTACAGATATTTATGGAAAAGTACCAAATTGTGATACTGTAATTTTAACCACAGTAATAGTACAGCGACCAAAGACTTGTTATATTTGGCGATTTTAACTAAACCACCGTCAACAGAGCCGTCATGTTTTGTTAATGTTTGGAAGGCTACTTCACAGGGCGTGGTCTTGAAGGGTTGCCATGTCCACTTCTTAAAGGCGACAGTTAATAAGAGTCTTTGGGCTTGTTGTTATGGTATATGCAATGCATTAAGAGCCATGTAAGTATCATCAGTAGCTTCTGAAGGGAAGTGCTAAATGAAAAAAAAAAGAAAAGATATTTAGGCAAAATAAGAAAAAACATTTACACATTTTCATTCTGTTCAAAAGTTACACCCCTGGCTCTTAATGCATAATTTTTCCTTCTAGAGCATCAGTGACTGTTTGAATCTTTTGTAGTATTTTTGAAAATATAGATCTCAAAATCATACAGTCATTGTTGGACAAGCAAGGGACTCATGAACAACTATCAGAAAACAAAAACAAAAAAATATAATAAAAAGACAGGGTCATTTTTATAAATTCATTTTTTTCTTGTGGACTATATGTAAATGTTTTTTTTTATGTGAAATATCTTATTCAGGTCAGTATGACATGGCAATTACTGTGATTTTCTTGCACAAAAAAAAGAAAAAAAATCATGATGATTACATTTTAAATGTGATGCCAAGGACAAAAAAAAAGCAGGAGGAAACACAAATAAATGTGCAGCAGTTTTAATAACAGAAAACAAAACAAAACATGAGAACAGGGATGCCAAATCCAGGGACACATAAACACGTAAAACAACTGACAATGAAACACAGGGAAACTTAAATACAGAAGGGTAAATAAACATACAAGGGACACCTGCGGACCCAATCAAGGACACCCAATCAGAAATTAAGCTACAATTGGACTACAAAAACCAGTACAGTAAATGCAACAAAGAAACAAGAATATTAACATAAAGTCCAACACAACAAATAATGACATAAAAATTTACAAATTAAAATATTAAATAGAAAGCAGTTATTAAGTCTTGATTTGGTTTTGGGGTTTGCAAGAACAGAATTTACAGAACATTTCAGTCTATGGTATCTTTTTTGCATATTACGTGGGCAGGAAATATTTAAATGAATGACTTTGTGACTTAACAATATATTCCGAATATTCGGAAGAAGTGCGCTGTAGTCCAAACAAGCAGTTTGTTGTAGTTATAAAAAAAAAAGGTGTTTTCTATCAAATATAATATCTCCTTTTAGATTGGACTTTGAGCTTTGTAACCTTGCTGATCTTTTTTTATGCTTAAAGCAACCCCATGTAACTTTTGCTCACCATTCCCCCATGTGGTTGATAAGCGCAATTGTCTGTTACCAGTGTCGTAAACACTGTCGCTGTATCCAGCAGTTTCCGGGGGGCGCTACTGTAAAAAAGAACATGGGGACAACTTCCGGTGAGGTGGCGGAAGTAGTATATACCAATGGTATTTTATAGGGATGCACCGAAATTTCCGAATGCACTGAAAGAGAAAAACAGCCGAAAATATATGGCGCGCTGCACCACCCGGTAGTGTTCAGAGCGCAGGTTTCTCTCTCCCTCTAGCCACCGCTCCACTCAATATTCCGCTGTATGAATGTGTGTACCGCTCATGCTCACTTGAAAAGCAAAGTCTACTCAACGCGCCTGCGCAGGAAATTTCTATGTAGTAAACTTGTTCCTGTTTGCAATAGCGCTACTGTATGTAACATGGTGTAGTACAGCTGTACTGGGCAACACATGTAAAATGACGCTACCCTCTCATTCACTGATCTGCTCCCCGCTATGTTCTGCTCACATGCTCTGATAATACTGAATAAAAATAATATCTTGATATTTAATCTTAATATATTTTCTGTCCAATTTTTTGTGTCACTGTCATTAAAAGTCTTACAAAATTACTTTATATCATTTAATAAAATAATAATTAATTATTACAAAGCATTTTCGGTTTCGGTTTTCAGCCAAGTGCATCCAGAATTTTCGGTTTCGGCCCAAAATTTTAATTTCGGTGCATCCCTAGTACTTTGTGCACTAATATGATCATCCAACAATCTTAGACTAAAGATTTTAAGTGAAGGCTACTGTGAAGCAACATAATGCAGAACATGAATGAAACAGTAAACATTTCAGTTTAGAACATTTATTAGTTAATTAATAATATCACAATACAATAAACAATTTCCGTGCCCTTAATTGTCCTTACTTTACTGACCTTCCACAAAAGTGCTGCTGCATGACTACAAAGAGCATCCTGGCCATGCAATACATGATGTTATCTGCCACTGATGCTAGCACCCAAGCCTTATGATGTGATACGTGTAGGCTCTGGATCGGCTCAATGTCCGCTTTTAGAATCATTAGGTCGATTCTGACATCCTTAAATAACACGACCAACTTTATCACTGTGTAGATACTGATACGCCTCTGAGCTTTTCAAATTGTTCATCGCCATCACTGGCTAAGTAACTGAATCTACAAAATAGCAAAAAATGCTACCGTACATGATATGAGGCCATCGTCCCAACCATCTACCGTGGAGGGTAAAGGTACTGTTATTTCACCCTTTTTAAGTTCTTTGAAGTTGTGTTCCCACATTGTTAGCAAGTTTGGATCGCTAAATCTTGAATGACTATCAACTGTTGAATGAATGAGTGTTCCGTGCCGCTTGCTTACTTCGAATCGGAAGACGCTCCCACTTTTGACGCAAGGCCTCATGGGGCGTAGGAAACTTGTGGATAAGCTTGCCCGTGGGCAGCGCAATACACGTGAATTTGTTGACTAAGCTGACGGAACCGGTGAATGGAGAAACCTCGTTTGGAAACCATGTCCACCGACCAGGTAAAGTAGCCCGTTACACTATGTTCTACAAATATCATTACACATTTTTATTTATTGTTACTCCAGAATTGAAAACTACAATGACAAAAAGAACGGTAGTATGTTTGCCTAGTTTTTTTGCTCGCATAGTTCGTATGTAGCATTGTTTGCAAAGGGTGTAATTTGTATAAAAGAATAAAATGTTGTCCGCATAATCATGTAGCCATAATGTCCATAATTGCCTATACATCGGACATTGCTCTGCCATGGCGTTGGTTTTGAGACTTGCATATTAGATCGTTTTGTCTTATAGTTTGCTGTTGGCTAACTCCACCCAGGCTACGAGTAAAATATGTGACGTATGCTGTAAAGAAGGTCGCACTCTTCCGCTGGCAGCGGATGGGCGGGGCTGTGTGTACCGACCCAAACACGAAACTTACAGAGTGTGGTTCTAGCGGCTAGGAGGCTGCTCAGGTAGCAGCTGCAGTAGAATCCGTCCGGTTAAGAGATGTTCTACCACTTAAATAATTTTAGCGACATTATTTTAAGGTCGAAAAACTACATAGTGTTGCTTTAAACTGCAACATTACACACCAACTAAAGTTGAAAAAGTAAAAAAAAAAAGCAGAATAGGACCCCTTTAAATTTTATGTATGTATGAACACAGAAGTGTTTTGTTTCTCTTAGTAGATTGTATAACAAACTCATTATTTTACTGTAATTATAAAAAGTGTGAATGTTGCTTGTCTGCACTGCTAGAATAGCAGTTAGGATGAGCATTGTTGTGCGGTTGCTAAGGTGTTCTGAGAGCTAGTTGGTTGTTAAGGTGTTTTGGGGCGATTGCTAGGTGTGATTTACTTTAGTCAGTGATATTTCACCAATACTTTGGGAACACGTTTAATGCATTATTAATCAAGGCATCCCAGCATGTTTGGCTGTTGAAGACTGTAACCCAGGCAACAATAATCTGTTCAAGTGTTCAATGAGAGTGGGCTGTTATTTCACAAAGAGCTAAAAGTGAGAGGGAGACACAAAATATTTCTTCAAGTTTATTCAAGCTTATTTAACATTCATAGCAATATGGCACAATTTTTTTCACTTTTTTTATGTTCCCAATAATACAAGATAAAAACTTTGTGACAAGGTGCAGACGGCAGTGTGGATAAATCAGAAGAGTGAGGATATGCACGGTTTAATTCTGATGTGCAAGTAGTACATGATCTAGACATGTACTGTAATTAGAGTGGAATAACAAGTAAACCAGCTTATATGGTTTTTAATCTCCCATCGTTTCTTTAAAAGAGAGAGGGAGAGAGAGATAAAAAATACTTGATTAGTCTGCTTGTGTATGCGACAAAAAAAATTACTTAATTCTGTCATTTTTATTCAGTCAAGTGGCAGTTATGAGTCTGATTCATCCAGGGAGTTGGTGTCTTCCTTCAGTTTTGATCACTCCTCATAATTCCACTCAGTGTTCAGCAGTTTTGTTTGACAGCAAGCTGTTCGAAATGAAATCAAGCAGCAGTTTGAAGGCAGCGTGGGATGTGGTTGGTGGTGAGGTCAGTAGACAAGTTCATCAGACAGACCCATCTGGGTCAAAAGTGGCATCTCTGTGCTCATCAGATCATCTATTTCAACATACGTGAATGTCTTTAAGAATGTCTTCTAAGTTTAATTAGACCAGAGAGTCAGTGAGTTGCAGAAACTCCAGACAGCAGATTGGAATAATTAAAATTAAACCTTCAAAGTTGCAGTTTTATTCCAAACTTGTATGTCCACTGACAGAAAAGTTAATATTTTGCATGGGAGTCCTAATTAGCATCGTGTTCACATAATTTCTCCTCCAGCTCAATTTAAACGATAGGTTTCCAGAATTAGGCAATTTTTTTCTTTAGATTTTTTAATTGGCCAACAGACTAGAAACTTTGGAAGGCTGAGAGAAAATAGATAAATGGCAATAATGATGTTAATGGCTTGAGGCTTTGAAAATGCAGTGTTATCCTGATTTGTTTCTTTCATTATGGCAGCTTGTCATGGTTAGACAGTGGCAGATCGATGTTGTCAGTCTCATTTGATAACAGACACATGATTCTAATTGGAACAGTCATGCTATCCAGGTCCAAAATAACTGTCACGAATCCGGTCCATGGCTTTCCGTCCGATTGCCACCAGAGGTCGCACTTCCATCTTATTGACTCTCACACTGCACAGACTGATATACTATACCCTGGACTACATTTCCCATCACCCATTGCACTATTGACACACACAGCTGTAACCAATCTAAGACACTTTATAAGCCATGGACTTCCTCCTTCAAATCGCCGAGTATTGTAAGCGCATATCGCTACCCTAGCTGATAGCTACTTTACAGAGCTTGCTCCAGTTCACCTAGTAATTGTCATAGTCTTGCCTTGCCTGCTTTCCCGTGTTCGGATTCTTGCCTGAGTATTTTGGATTACCTTTACGTCTTGTCTTTTGGATTATGTTTGCACCTTGCCTGGACTATTGCTTGTGTTCCTAAGATTACCCCTCTTGTCAAACCCTCTGGATTACGTTTGCCATCGATCGACCCACGCCTGTTAAACGGATTACTCTTGTGTTTTGCCTGTGCCATATCTGTTTGCTGGTGTTCGACCCTGCCTGTTTCTGACCATGTCTTCTAATTAAGCTTTGCAAATGGATCCACACGTCTCACGTCTTGTTCGCCTCATAACAGACTACTCGGCCACACAAGTCAAGCCACATCACAGATAATCTTCATGAGTCAAGTCACGTCACCGCTGATCTTCATGAGTCAAGTCACGTCACCGCTGATCTTCATGAGTCAAGTCACAGTTGATCTTCATGGGTCCAGTCAAGTCACAGCTGATCTTCATGGGTCAAGTCAAGTCACAGCTGCTCGTCATGAGTCCATTCACGTCTCAGCTGAACTTCCAGAGTCTCGTCACGTCTCAGCTGATCTGCCAGAGCCTCGTTACGTCTCAGCTGATCTTCCATGCCTTGTCATGTCTCAGCTTTTTCGTCCAGAGTCTCATCATGTCTCAGTTGTTCATCCAGTCACGTCACGTCTCAGCTGTTCATCCCGAGTCATGTCACATCACAGCTGATCATCCAGAGTCACATCACGACCTGTCTGTTGCACCCAGATTATCAAGGTCAGTCCTTCAGTATCCCAGTCTGGTATCCAGTGTGAGGGAAGCACCGCTGGTGTTTACACGCGCAGCTGGTATCCCCAAACCCACTCACTCTAGCCCTCCTGTTCCTGAACTGATTCCCCTGTCTGAAGCGCTTCCCATGATGGGGATCGCTTTTTGGTGTGTTTGGGCTGCATACACCACCACAGAACCTCCCGAGGTGGCGGCGCTCGCTGTGTTCCCCGAAGCGATGGTGTCCGCTGCAGTTTCTCCAGAGGTGGCGGCATATGCTGCAGAACCTCCCGAGGCGGCGGTGCTCGCTTCAGCTCCTTGTGTGGTGGCGGCGCCCAGCAATGCACTCTCAGCCTGTCGTGTCGTGGTCGAAGAGACCATTACTGAACCCTCCCTGTTTCCTGATGTTACTGCTGTAGAACCTCCAGAGGTGGCGGCAATCACTGCAGAACCTCCAGAGGTGTTAGTGGTTTCCACTTATCAGCTCTCTGCCTGTCTTGTCACGGCTATGGAGGCCGTCTGTGAACTCTCTGCCTGTCCTGTCACGGCTATGGAGGCAGTCTGTGAACTCTCTGCCTGCCCTGTAACAGCTATGGAGGTCGTCTGTGAACTCTCTGCCTGTCCTGTAACGGCTATGGAGGCCGTCTGTGAATTCTCTGCCTGTCCTGTAACGGCTATGGAGGCCGTCTGTGAACTCCCTGTTGGTCCTGTCATGGCTACGGAGGCCACTTATGAACCTTTATCCTGCTCTGAACCAGCCATGGGGGTTGATTGTGAACTGTCTGTCACAGCCAAAAAACCTGCCTTTGAACCCTTAACCCTGCCTGTCATGAGCCCAGAAACTATAAATGCACCCCATATCTTTCATGTTAACCCTGTCATTGCTAAAGAGACCACCAATGAACTATCTGTCTGTCCAGTTCCAACCAAGGGGTCAGAGTATGAACAGTTTGGTTATCCCATTTCTGTCAATGAGTTTGATTCTCAGGTGTCTGTCTGTCCGGTTTCAACCTATGAGTTTGAGTTCACCTGTTCAGTTGTCACTGACAACCAGTCCCCCCAAGTAATGCGTTTGATTTTGAACTATCTGTCTGTCCTGTTTCAACGAATGAGTCTGACTGTGAATTGTCTGCCAGTTTAGTTTCCCTCACTGAAATATCTACCAGTCCAGTTTCAGTCAATGCACCTGGTTACGAACAATTTGTCTGTACGAATGTAGCTGTTGACTCTGACTTTGAACTGTCTGCTGATCTGGTTTCTCTTAATGCCAAGTGTAAATCATGTGCACACGTAACATTGACATTTGTGTTCAGAATATATTTATCTTAATTTACCTTTATCTATAAAACTAGCAAAGTAACCTTAAGATTTCACACTTTTTTCACATAGCAATGCAACATCATACGGTATATCAGGGCCAGACTGGGACGTAATTTCAGGCCGGGAAATCTCACTCATCCAGGCCACACAGAAAAAAAGGGGTCAAAATTATACCTTTTGGGTTAGAACAGCTTGACACCGTAGCAGTACTCTTAAAAGGACATCTTTGTACCTTTTTTTTTACCCCTAATAGGTACATATTAGTACCTTAGAGTAGTAATTTGTATCCTTAAGGTACTAATTTGTAGGCCTAACTATTAGGGGTAAAAAAAAGAACAAATATTTCCTTTTAAGGGTCCTGTTCCAGTGACAAGCTGTTGTACCCCAAAAGGTGCAACTGTGGCCCCTTATTTCCTGTATATAGCCTATACATCCACAACAATTTCTGAAACCAGACAACCCTATTATTTGTATGGCCATCACATACAAAAGGTCTAAATCCTTAGTCTGAGGCCGTGGAAAATAATTAAAGGTTCTCTCTTGCACTGCACCTTTCCCTTTTCTTCATTTTTCCCAATATCTCTCTTTTTTCTTACCTGTCACTTCTTCACCAGCAGGTCAACTCTTATGAACAGAACTGTGTCCACCTTGTTGAAAACAACCACCTCATTTCAATTTGTTAGCACAGAATGTTATTTATCTTAAAATTACTTGAATACCCTATATTTAACAAACCTATATTTCATACAGATATACACTACCAGTCAAAAGTTTTTGAACAGTGAGATTTTTAATGATTTTAATGAATGAAGATTTAATTTTTTTAAAGAAGTCTCTTCTGCTCACCAAGCCTGCATTTATTTGATCCAAACTAGTACAGCAAGAGCATTAATATTGTGAAATATTTTTACTATTTAAAATAACTGTTTTCGATTGGAATATATTTTAAAATGTAATTTATTCCTGTGATCAAAAAGCTGAATTTTTAGCATCATTACTCCATATAGAAAGTATTACTTTTATTTAGCAAGGATGCTTAAAATTGATCAAAAGTGATGATAAAGCCATTTATAAAAGATTTATATTTCAGATTAATGCTGTTCTTCTGAACTTTCTATTCATCAAAGAAACCTGAAACAAAAAAGATCTAATCTGTTTTCAACATAAAAATAATAATAATAATAATAATAATAATAATAAATGTTTTTTTAGCATCAAATCAGAATATTAGAATGATTTCTGAAGAATCATGTGACACTGAAGACTGGAGTAGCCTAATAATGCTGAAAATTCAGCTTTGAAATCACAGGAATAAATTGCATTTTAAAATATATTCAAATAGAAATCAGTTATTTTAAATAATAAAAATATTTTACAATATTTCTGTGTTTGCTGTATTTTGGATAAAATAAATGAACGCTTGGTGAGCAGAAGAGACTTCTTTGATTGGAATATATTTTAAAATGTAATTTATTCCTGTGATCAAAAAGCTTAATTTTTAGCATCATTACTCCATATACAAAGTATTACTTTTATTTAGCAAGGTGTCATGGTCAAGGTGTGTGGAGGCAGGCAGGATGACGAGGACGACAAGGATTCAAATAAGGATGTTTAATGTAGAGACAACAAGGCAGATACGGGTAGATGAGACACACACACTCAGGGTAACATTCACATGTTTTTTTTAGCATCAAATCAGAATATTAGAATGATTTCTGAAGAATCATGTGACACTGAAGACTGGAGTAGCCTAATAATGCTGAAAATTCAGCTTTGAAATCACAGGAATAAATTGCATTTTAAAATATATTCAAA
>NW_015666969.1:1367391-1374394 GCF_001515625.1 Sinocyclocheilus rhinocerous
ATGTACTCAACTGTTTTAAATATTGATAATAATAATAACAATAATAACAACAAATATGTTTCTTGAACAGCAAATGAGCATATTAGAATGATTACTGAAGGATCATGTGACACTGAAGACTGGAGTAATGATGATGCTAAAAAATTCAGTTTTGAAATCACAGGAATAAATTACATTTTAAAATATATTCAAATAGAAATCAGTTATTTTAAATAATAAAAATATTTCACAATATTTCTGTGTTTGCTGTATTTTGGATAAAATAAATGAACGCTTGGTGAGCAGAAGAGACTTCTTTAAAAAATATATAAAAAATCTTACTGATTAAAACCTGTTGACTAGTTTATTAAAACACAATTTCTAAAGTTCCTAAATGTCAAAATTAGTACAATATATTTGTTGAAAAAGTTTTGAATTATTAGGCTGTGAGCCTGTTACACATATTATTTTTGTGTTGCTGTCTCTAGCTCCCTCCCTACCTGTACAATAAATCCATGTGAATATATGTATCTACTAAATTTTTTAATGTAACTTTACAATCGATATTGATGTCCTTTAGCACAGTATTCTGAATGATGATAATAATGGGGTGCTACTGATAGCCTAACAGATACTAGCAGTTTAATACTCAACTCTACGTTAATAAAGACAAAACTATCTAGCGTATTTACAGATGAAACTGACCTGCACTTGAAGCCCTGAACAGGTCAGTGATGTTGCTACATTTCACTGCTTCTTCTGGCCGCTTTCTCTCTTTCATCGAGTCCCGCGCATCATTCTGTTCGCTTCTGTTCGGAACCGTTTGACGGAAGCGTGGAACACACGTGAGCTGATTCGCTGACAGTCAAGATTAACGGATTTATGATTTATTAGGCCAATCGATTTATTATCGAATGAAAAAATCGGAAATTATCACGTTGGTACATTGAGAAGGCATAAAAATAAAATATTAATAATAATAATAACAGTGTTGGGCAGTAACGCATTACTTAGTAACGCGTTATTGTAATTTGATTACTTTTTTAGTAACAGAGTAATTTAACGCGTTATAATTTTCAAAATAGTAATTGGAGTATAGTTACAAGCCGAGGTCTCTATACCTTACTGCCGCGTTACATTGCTGACAGAATGCAGTGCAACAGCAGCGCGGGAGAAGATGGGCGAGTGCTGGTATGGGTGGCTAGACACTCGTGTGTGTGCAGGATGCGGGAGAATCAAATGATTCACGGGACTCGCGCAAAATAGAAATATCTAAACATAAAATATCTAAAACAAATAAATAGTTATTCATCTATTGCACAAAAGCAACATGAACTAATATAAAATATAAACGATTAACAGGTGCAAGCGTATGCAGAGTTTCTATTTAGGCTATAACACGTGTTTGCAGTGTTAAACAATGCAGTGCTGAAATTTGCGTGATCACGAATACTCTCATTATAACACACGAATTGTAGAAATTATGCTTATATTTATTGTGTTATAAAAGAGATTCGTGAGATTTCGATGAACTGAGATGTCTTTTAGAGATTATAAATGCAGCGCTCTTTGCTGGCATTCTGCCATGCCAAACCATGCACGCAGCAGCAGCTGCTTTAGTTAAAAATAACAGTGTTCTGTGAATGTTGATGCTTTAATAACATATTTATCGGGAGCGTGAATGCTGGGATTTCATAAATTTCATATTACTGTAATGTAATTAATGTAACTAATTACTTTTGAAATAAAGTAATCAGAACAGTAACGTGATCACTTTTAAAAGGAGTAATCAGTAATTTGATAGCGGGCCAAATCAGCTGCCAGGCCACCGGGATTTCTCCCGGTGCTCCCGACAGCCAGTCCAGGCCTGCAGTATATAGATTCTAGTAGTCAATCAATTCTGCTTATTAGTTGAAACCTCTCGCTGATGGACATTGTGGGGACAAAATTGTGGTCTCTATGTGGAAAACTATGTAGGTAACACTTTAGTTTAGGGACCAATTTTCACTATTAATTAGTTGCTTATTAGCATGCTTATTACTAGCATATTGGCTGTTTATTACTTATAAAGCACATATGAATGCCTTATTCTGCATGACCATATTTCAGATGCCTAAATCCTACTCCATATGGAGGCAAAAGTCATAGTTAATGGTTAGTTAATAGTGAGAATTTATCCCCAAACTAAAGTGTTACCAAATTGTACATTTTTTTTTTGTTTAATGTTAAAATGCAGAATGTTTTCTGTAAATTAAATTTGATTTATTGTTAGGGTTAGAGGATAGAATATAAAGCAATATTCTGGTAATTTTGAATAATTTGCTGAACGATCTCAACTTTTATACTATTATATAAACTCTTGCAATAATATTTTGTAATTTCTTTCTAATATTAGCAAATTCATGGATTGCCAGACTCTTTTCCGTGTTTTGTGTTTTGCTCCCCACGTGTTCTATGACCCAGTTTTCCCTCATGTGTAATTAGGTTTCATTAGTTCCAGGTGTCTCGTCATCCCATCCTCTAGTCTTGTGTATTTATAGTGTGTCCTGTTCATAGATTTCTTCGTCCGGTATTGTTTATGTCAACCTCCTCTGCTACGCGTGTTGTAGCGATCGTGACAGAATACCGTATCAGAACATAAAGTGACTGGCGCCTCTTCTCCCCGAGTTTTTTTTTTCAATTTTTGAAAGTGCTTTTGTTTTCCTTTGCTCCCCCCGCGATTATGGAGATCGCGGCACACTTCATTGCGCTAGCCCCAAGAGATCTCCCCTTCGTGGAGTATGCTAGGGAGTTTTGCTGGCTAGCCGCGGCAACGGCTTTAGATGACGCCACCATCAACTCTTGGTTCTGGCACGGGGCCAATTACCATCGCCCGTGGACCTCCCAGACACCACGGGACTAAGCTGGAGGGAAGGGATCCTCCGTTGTCTGGACAGCGTCCGGCCCCGAGCCAGGACCAGCCCGCCAGCCGCTCCTTAGTCAAGCAGGCCGGCCCTCTCAAGCCCACCGGCCACACCATTCACCTCTAACCAAAAGAGGAGGATGAGGAGAAAAGGATGGTTCATGGCCCTCTTCCTCGCCCGAGAGCGCCCCCCAGAGCTTGCTCCAGTGTCGGCTCCAGCCCCAGAGCTCGCTCCAGTACCCAAGTTTAGCCCAGAGTGGGTTCCTGTCCCTGAGTTTAGCCCAGAGAGGGCTCCAGTCCCCGAGTTTAGCCCAGAGAGGGCTCCAGTCCCCGAGTCTAGCCCAGAAAGGGCTCCAGTTCCCATGTCCTGCCCAAGGAGGGCTCCAGTTCCCACGTACATCCCAAGGAGGGCTCCAGTCCCCAAGTCAAGCCCAGGGAGGGCCACAGTTCCCAAGTTAGGCCTAGGGAGGGCCTCTAAAGACTATATTCTCCCCAAGGATTTTTTTTGGGGGGGTAGTAGGGGTCCGTCCGTGGAGGCCGTGCTGAGTGCCGAGGCCAGGCCTCCTGAACTGTCTGCTCCGCCATGGCCCCCTGAACTGTCTGTTCTGCCATGGCTCCCTGAGCTCCCTATTATGCCATGGCCTCCTGAACTATCTGCCCCACCATGGCCTCCTAGTCTGCCTGCTCCGCCATGGCTTCCTAGTCTGTCTGCTCCACCATGGCCTCCTAGTCTGCCTGCTCCACCATGGCTTCCTAGTCTGCCTGCTCCGCCATGGCTCCCCGAGCTGCCTGATCCGCCATGGGTCCCGGAACGGGTACCGCCTTGGAGGCCGTCCGTCCCTGTATGCCTGTCCTGAGAGGCCTCCAGAGCACCCGAGAATTGTTACGGTGCGGGATGCGGCTTCCGGGAGGGGGGAGTAATATCAAACTATGTTCCGTGTTTTGTGTTTTGTGTTTTGCTCCCCACATGTTCCATGACCCAGTTTTCCCTCATGTAATTAGGTTTCATTAGTTCCAGGTGTGTCTCGTCATCCCTTCCTCTAGTCTTGTGTATTTATAGTGTGTCCTGTTCATAGTTTTCTTCGTCCGGTATTGTTTATGTCAATCCTCTGCTACGTGTGTTTTCCTGGTTCCCTTGATGTCATTAAAGTCTCCTTGTTGATGTACTCCACGTCTCCTCGTTCCTCGCTCCCTCACAGTAGCGATCGTGACATGAACATTGGTGAATTATTGGTGACTTTAATAGATCCACATTTCTGTCTAGTTAATTCAATAACTTTCTCACTAAAATGACTAACCTACTTAAAAATCTGTTGGTGTCTGATTCTTTTTTTTTTTAATAAACATAAAAACTTGTTCTCACTATACGTAGAAATGCTAGATTTACTCCAAACTCATGGACATTTATAATGTGTTGATAATGACAGTAATGCTTATTTTTAATCACAGTAATGGTGATTTCTTTGTGTTCTCTCTGTGGAATACAATTGCATCACATGTACATGAATGTTGGCTATCAGGTCATAAATCGACAAGCGCTGTGGATGTACTCTTGTTTTGGTGTTTCCACCCCATTGCCACTGCATAGATACTTCTCTAGATCTGCCACTGGACTGACACTGTGAACGCACACAGCGTCAGATTTTATATTGAGAGGTATTTGCAGCAAAATGCCACATAATTATACAATCAATGGGGTGCCGCAGGTCCGCTAATCAGTCCAGTCACCTGAGAATTTTGTCATAAGCTAATTCACACTGGCTCTGAATTTAGACAGAAATCTTAGATATGTTAATCAATCAAGCACCAACAGGCTGCTATAATATCCTGTGCTGTTCAAGATTTCCTTTAGAAAAATCTAATTGAATTTTTCTCAAATATGAACAGTTTGGCTGTCAGTCAGATTTGCTGTTTTGTTTGTAGCCTCAAAATACAAATAAAAAAGCCATTCAAACTTATTGGAGTTAATTATCCATCTGTTCAGACACCAGCATGTTGTTGCTGGATGTCTTTACCCTGTTACAGTGTTCATACATCAAAGTCAGTAAATGCATTGAAGCAGTGTTAACTTCAAATGGAGCTTTCTATGTGTATTCAAATTAAGCAGACTTAAATAAAATGTATTCCTTAGTTATAGCGAACACTGTACAAGATAGGGGAAGATGCCCCCCTTAAAAACAATGTGGATTTTCATTTAAATTGTAACATATTTAGATATAAGTTCAGAAAATGCAGGATGATTGTAATTTTCTGCCAGGACATTGTCTCTTTATTTTACGAACGTTAACTCTAAAACACAGTGCAATGAAGTGCAAAGTTCAAAATACAGGTAAAACAACCTGAATCAATACTAAATCAACTATTCTATTTAAAATTTTGTTTAGACTGATTAGTTTGACAAAACAAACAAACAAAAAAAGAATCAACTGAAAGGTAAAATTATTCTATGACGTATATAGGCATACAGATATTTATATATTTAATTTTCCATATTTTAATTGAAGATATGTCATAATAGCAACACTATTAAAGCAAATTTAATGATTTCACTTAATTAACCAATAGGTTTTAATGAAGCAAAGGTCTGAAATATACATCTAATTCGTAGATTGCAATAAGAAATAAATGTATAACATTTTTAATAACACTAATAAGAACATGCCACTTTTTAAACATTTTACTTGATATAAACTATAACTTTTGCTCCACAAATCTAAAACATATATTTGTCTCTCATTAACAAATAGACACAAAACAGTTTGATATTCAACAAAATACAATGTCATAGATCACTATTTTCCAGAGACACAAAATTAGATCACCTAATTAACCTCAAAACTGTTTTGACGGACTAAATCTCCCCAATGTTGACATTAAGATGAAATGACAAAATTAAAAATAGCCATTCATCAAATGTGCTGAGATGTGATTTTGTGCCATCTATGGTCAAGAGAAAAAAAAATGGTGGCGGGGTCATCTTACTCTGTCTTACCATATATAGAGATAAGAGGCATATGCTTATAAGTGCCATAACTTTTAAAATAAAGTCCATCTTAAAGTTATAAATGATTACAACTGACAGACTGCAATCTTTTATGTGTAAATTCTAGTCATCTGAACCAATGAACTGCTGTTATTTACTGTGGTACATCAGAGATGATATTAGCCTATAAAGGTCTCATCTTGTACCAACCTAACCCATTCATGCAGCAATAGGCTTCCTGCTTGTTTATGATTAATGTTATAATAAAAAATAAAAAACTATTCTGAAGTGTGCTTTTAAAGGCACATCTAATTAATGAAGATAGAGGAAGACATTTACCCGTTTGCATTTAATCACAGAGGACCTGACACCTTCAAATGCTGATGAATGTAATGGGGATCCTCTTTTTGCACTGCATTTTCAAGGAACTAATTGAAGGAAGTTTGAGCCACACTCAGGCCCTGTGAGAATAACACAAACATCCTCCGGCTGAAGACACTAATGGGACGCATTTCTAACTACCGAGGTCAAAAGAGTCATGTGTTTTGTTTTTTTTTGGTTTTTTCGTTTTTTTTTTCTAGTTTTGAGAGATGCTAAATATAGGACAAATAATCATTGTGAGTAATTATGATGGTGTACACATTAGAGTTATGCTTTTATTTGAAAATATAAAATAAACAATTACACTGTAAAATCTAATTAGTTGGGCTTACTTAAAAAAAGCATGCAAACCGATTGCCTTGAAAAAACTAAGTAAAGTGAAATAGGAATAGTATGTTGTACTGACAAATGCTTAGTTAGTATAGTTTACTTACACGAGAGTTCTAGTAACTAAAAAATAACTGTAGGGGGTACTTGATCCTTTCCTTTAGGTTTACTCATGACTTAGTATAGCTACTCACTGACTCCCAGAGTGCATTGCGGCATGAATAAATTATGCAGTTGCTTTGTTTTACAGTTGTTGATTTTATTTGACAATTTTATTTGCTGTCTTGTGTCAGTAGCAGCACAACAAAAAGAGCAAATAAAATGGTTATTGTTACAATTAATGAAAATAAATGAAATTGAAGTGTTACCACTGTTGTGATTCACGTGCTGAATGTTTAAGTCTGTGTATGACTTCAGCATATTACCACACA
>NW_015666969.1:1378643-1383862 GCF_001515625.1 Sinocyclocheilus rhinocerous
CCTGCTCCGCCATGGCTTCCTAGTCTGTCTGCTCAACCATGGCCTCCTAGTCTGCCTGCTCCGCCATGGCTTCCTAGTCTGTCTGCTCAACCATGGCCTCCTAGTCTGCCTGCTCCGCCATGGCTTCCTAGTCTGTCTGCTCAACCATGGCCTCCTAGTCTGCCTGCTCCGCCATGGCTCCCCGAGCTGCCTGATCCGCCATGGGTCCCGGAACGGGTACCGCCTTGGAGGCCGTCCGTCCCTGTATGCCTGTCCTGAGAGGCCTCCAGAGCACCCGAGAA
Source organism: Sinocyclocheilus rhinocerous (assembly GCF_001515625.1). Classification (NCBI taxonomy): domain Eukaryota; kingdom Metazoa; phylum Chordata; class Actinopteri; order Cypriniformes; family Cyprinidae; genus Sinocyclocheilus; species Sinocyclocheilus rhinocerous. Next base: position 1,378,925 of record NW_015666969.1, read on the forward strand.
TTGTTACGGTGCGGGATGCGGCTTCCGGGAGGGGGGAGTAATATCAAACTATGTTCCGTGTTTTGTGTTTTGTGTTTTGCTCCCCACATGTTCCATGACCCAGTTTTCCCTCATGTAATTAGGTTTCATTAGTTCCAGGTGTGTCTCGTCATCCCATCCTCTAGTCTTGTGTATTTATAGTGTGTCCTGTTCATAGTTTTCTTCGTCCGGTATTGTTTATGTCAATCCTCTGCTACGTGTGTTTTCCTGGTTCCCTTGATGTCATTAAAGTCTCCTTGTTGATGTACTCCACGTCTCCTCGTTCCTCGCTCCCTCACAGTAGCGATCGTGACATGAACATTGGTGAATTATTGGTGACTTTAATAGATCCACATTTCTGTCTAGTTAATTCAATAACTTTCTCACTAAAATGACTAACCTACTTAAAAATCTGTTGGTGTCTGATTCTTTTTTTTTTTAATAAACATAAAAACTTGTTCTCACTATACGTAGAAATGCTAGATTTACTCCAAACTCATGGACATTTATAATGTGTTGATAATGACAGTAATGCTTATTTTTAATCACAGTAATGGTGATTTCTTTGTGTTCTCTCTGTGGAATACAATTGCATCACATGTACATGAATGTTGGCTATCAGGTCATAAATCGACAAGCGCTGTGGATGTACTCTTGTTTTGGTGTTTCCACCCCATTGCCACTGCATAGATACTTCTCTAGATCTGCCACTGGACTGACACTGTGAACGCACACAGCGTCAGATTTTATATTGAGAGGTATTTGCAGCAAAATGCCACATAATTATACAATCAATGGGGTGCCGCAGGTCCGCTAATCAGTCCAGTCACCTGAGAATTTTGTCATAAGCTAATTCACACTGGCTCTGAATTTAGACAGAAATCTTAGATATGTTAATCAATCAAGCACCAACAGGCTGCTATAATATCCTGTGCTGTTCAAGATTTCCTTTAGAAAAATCTAATTGAATTTTTCTCAAATATGAACAGTTTGGCTGTCAGTCAGATTTGCTGTTTTGTTTGTAGCCTCAAAATACAAATAAAAAAGCCATTCAAACTTATTGGAGTTAATTATCCATCTGTTCAGACACCAGCATGTTGTTGCTGGATGTCTTTACCCTGTTACAGTGTTCATACATCAAAGTCAGTAAATGCATTGAAGCAGTGTTAACTTCAAATGGAGCTTTCTATGTGTATTCAAATTAAGCAGACTTAAATAAAATGTATTCCTTAGTTATAGCGAACACTGTACAAGATAGGGGAAGATGCCCCCCTTAAAAACAATGTGGATTTTCATTTAAATTGTAACATATTTAGATATAAGTTCAGAAAATGCAGGATGATTGTAATTTTCTGCCAGGACATTGTCTCTTTATTTTACGAACGTTAACTCTAAAACACAGTGCAATGAAGTGCAAAGTTCAAAATACAGGTAAAACAACCTGAATCAATACTAAATCAACTATTCTATTTAAAATTTTGTTTAGACTGATTAGTTTGACAAAACAAACAAACAAAAAAAGAATCAACTGAAAGGTAAAATTATTCTATGACGTATATAGGCATACAGATATTTATATATTTAATTTTCCATATTTTAATTGAAGATATGTCATAATAGCAACACTATTAAAGCAAATTTAATGATTTCACTTAATTAACCAATAGGTTTTAATGAAGCAAAGGTCTGAAATATACATCTAATTCGTAGATTGCAATAAGAAATAAATGTATAACATTTTTAATAACACTAATAAGAACATGCCACTTTTTAAACATTTTACTTGATATAAACTATAACTTTTGCTCCACAAATCTAAAACATATATTTGTCTCTCATTAACAAATAGACACAAAACAGTTTGATATTCAACAAAATACAATGTCATAGATCACTATTTTCCAGAGACACAAAATTAGATCACCTAATTAACCTCAAAACTGTTTTGACGGACTAAATCTCCCCAATGTTGACATTAAGATGAAATGACAAAATTAAAAATAGCCATTCATCAAATGTGCTGAGATGTGATTTTGTGCCATCTATGGTCAAGAGAAAAAAAAATGGTGGCGGGGTCATCTTACTCTGTCTTACCATATATAGAGATAAGAGGCATATGCTTATAAGTGCCATAACTTTTAAAATAAAGTCCATCTTAAAGTTATAAATGATTACAACTGACAGACTGCAATCTTTTATGTGTAAATTCTAGTCATCTGAACCAATGAACTGCTGTTATTTACTGTGGTACATCAGAGATGATATTAGCCTATAAAGGTCTCATCTTGTACCAACCTAACCCATTCATGCAGCAATAGGCTTCCTGCTTGTTTATGATTAATGTTATAATAAAAAATAAAAAACTATTCTGAAGTGTGCTTTTAAAGGCACATCTAATTAATGAAGATAGAGGAAGACATTTACCCGTTTGCATTTAATCACAGAGGACCTGACACCTTCAAATGCTGATGAATGTAATGGGGATCCTCTTTTTGCACTGCATTTTCAAGGAACTAATTGAAGGAAGTTTGAGCCACACTCAGGCCCTGTGAGAATAACACAAACATCCTCCGGCTGAAGACACTAATGGGACGCATTTCTAACTACCGAGGTCAAAAGAGTCATGTGTTTTGTTTTTTTTTGGTTTTTTCGTTTTTTTTTTCTAGTTTTGAGAGATGCTAAATATAGGACAAATAATCATTGTGAGTAATTATGATGGTGTACACATTAGAGTTATGCTTTTATTTGAAAATATAAAATAAACAATTACACTGTAAAATCTAATTAGTTGGGCTTACTTAAAAAAAGCATGCAAACCGATTGCCTTGAAAAAACTAAGTAAAGTGAAATAGGAATAGTATGTTGTACTGACAAATGCTTAGTTAGTATAGTTTACTTACACGAGAGTTCTAGTAACTAAAAAATAACTGTAGGGGGTACTTGATTGATTCATTTAGGTTTACTCATGACTTAATTCATCATAATGCCCACGCCACACACTGAGTTACTTTAAGATGGAACATGTAATTTTTGCATTTTCGGTAGCATTAACAAACTGTATTCTAAAATAAAATGCCATTGCTTGAACAAACAGATAGCCCTGCCCCAAACTCATTGGCTAAATCATTGTTGCTGGTCAGGATACTCAAACAAACGGTGGCCTGTTTAATTGGGGGGAAAAAAAATGTATATTAGAGATTTACAGTGTACACAAAACCAAAACAAATGCAACCCGGTTTAGACGTTATAACAGATTTCTGTCAACTCAAACTTTGATCCAGGGTTTAGTAAATCTGCTTACCAATGGCTTATTTACAGTTGTTATGTAGCCTCTGCATGTGTTTTAACATCAAAAGACTAAGCACTTCAAAAAAACTAAGTAGTTGAATGATGGATGCTAATGTCTGACTTGTCTGAGGAGTACTAATGAGTATCACAGCACAACTAAAATTAATTGTCCAAGATTGTAAACAAGCATGGGGTCAAACTCAGATGTCAGTGCTCACTTTTTTTGACGGACAGGCTGAGAGTACCATCAGTGTCAGCTCATCTATCAACATTAACATGAAGCCACACCATTCAAGGGTGCAAAGACCCACAATGCATCGCTTAACTACATGTGGGGGCTTTCAACAGTTCTACAAAGGCCAAATTGAAGCAGAGTGCATCCATCAACTGGAGGTCTGAAGGCACGCACTGCAAATAAGTTGCCTTTGCTGGAGGGCTAAGAGACAGCAGCCAGTGACTTAATGGGTGGTCCTCAGAGAACGGCAATGTGACTTTTGAAACGCTAAACACGTGTCATATGAAGGTGGCCGCACCTTCTATGAAGACTACATTTATGTGATTCTTTGGTGTTTCAAATCTTAGTGAGCTGATGTGCACTGAACATTTTTTTTTTCATTTATCCAATTTAAAAAAAGAAAATCACACTGAAAAAAATATGTTCATTCATCCAATAAAAAATAAAAAAATAGGGTAATGGTTCACATCTATATTTTATAACTTGAGCCAATGAAAAATAAATAACTTGCCCTAAACAATATTTTCTTTGTGCCAGGTTTTTCAATAACCTTCAGAAGTTTTCATAGACAAAGTATATTTATCTTGTGAAGAAAGTCAATTAATTGAAATTCTATTTTTGATCTAAACAAAACTATATAGATTTAATCAAAACAAAAATTCTCATTTAACACTCAACAGACTGACGGTATTTCTGTCAGACGTCTACAGAAGTGCTTATTGAGAATGAACAGAAGTTTAGATTTGTTTTATTATTATTATTTTTTGACACTACGATGATAGAGATCAGTGTTTGCTTTAATTGGGCTCTTGACCCTTGACTTTTTAACATTTACTTTTCTTTGGTATTTAAACACATTTGTTGTAGCAAAAAAGGGCTTAGGCAAAATATGTAGTATTGTTGATTATGTTTTGTTAATAACATAATCACCATTAAACACCAGGTTCACTGATTTTAGCCAGTGTCTCACTTCGTACCAAAACAATGTTATAATAACATGCTAGAGCAAAAGAATGAGCAGTGCTGATCAGGCTGTTATGAAAGAGTGTTAAACACATCACTTCAAAAAAAAGAGGTATGATGTGTTATGAAACACACACATCAAGAATCAGCGTATGAATCTCAACAACGGTGACAATCAACAAAATAAATAAACAGCTCAACTCTGTACATCACAAAACACGCTACTAAAACTCAACACAAAAGCAAAAATAAAAGCACATAGAAAGAATTAAAGAAATAAGTGGACAATTCAGCAGCATAATTTATTCATGCCGCAATATCCATGCTGGGAGTCATGGATGAGTTTTGTACTGTGCTGGTACCCAGCATGCATTGCAGCATGAAGCTTTTGATTGTCACCATTGTTGAGATTCATGTGCTGATTCTTGATGTCT
>NW_015666969.1:1383884-1390881 GCF_001515625.1 Sinocyclocheilus rhinocerous
AAAAAAAAAAAAACTAACATTAAAAAGACACTGGTCAAGAGCACAACTAAAGCAAACCCTGATCGCCCGAATGGTGAGGTCAAACCAAATCTATATATTTTTGTTTAGATCAAAAATAGAATTTAAATTAATTGACTTTGATTAAATTAATTGAAAGTTATTTATTTTTCATTGGCTCAAGTTATACAATATATATGTGAACCATTAACCTATTTTTTTTTTTTAATTGGATGAATGAAAATTTTTTTTTCAGTTTGATAATCATACACTATTGAGACATGTTGAGCACCCAACCCCTTACCCCTGCACTTTACCATTTCACCTAACCCAACATTTGTTTGTTTTGAATGGCAGTATGATCAGCAAAAATCATGTCAGTGACTCTATAGGCTAACACAAATCATGCATTTTTTTTTTTTTACATCAAACTACCTCGACATTTGTCATAATTACATGTTTCATTGAACTTGACATGAATAACATGACAGACAACTAAAACAGCGAGTGGTGCACTCATTAAAATAGGAAGTGGCATCTCTATTTGGTCCAAGTTAAAGGGCATCAACCACAACAGTCAACTATGGATTTTTTTTAAACTATCAGTTTCCAAAGACATGGTTGAGTTTAAGTCAAACACAGTGCCAAAGAAAAAGACTCAAGGGTAAGTGTGTCAAGTGAGAGAAATGAACATGATTCTGTCAATGTTTTATTATGTTGGTAGTTGTACATATCACAGAAGCTCGGAAATTAAATGTCCAGCGAGTGGTGCTAAAACGGTTAATATTCAGTTATGTTTGAAAATAAAGTATCACCTACACTAAACCCTACTGTAAATCTAACCGATAGTGTTAACAAAAGTCAGATAAAAACATATTTACTAAATAAATAATGACATTTTTGTTTTCTTCTAAAAGTCTCGGAGCTCTTTTATCATGATTCATGTTTCACAGGACTCATACCTGAGCATACCACATGGTTTTCCCAGGTGAGCTACCGAGCAAGTTTACTACATCAAAAAGCTATACACGTGGATCTGGTTATGTGACACAAACATAAAAATGCATTAGTTTACAAATCAAACACTATAGAAAAAAAAGTGTTTTGAGGTCTCAACATAGTATTGTGCAAGGAACTGCATAAAAATAAGTCTTTATAATCTGCCCATTAAATTATCATTTCTGTGAACATGAATAAAAGTTTTGGTGTTTCACTGCCCCTAGTGTTCATTTCAGCTGGAAACTGGACGGTAGATCAGCAACCAGCCAGTGTCAGTGTCCATGTAAATACTGCATCTGATATGGGCCACATTTAAAAGGTCGTGTGAACAACCTTACCTAAAATTTGAGCAGAAAATAAGAATTGGACATTTTGACTTGAAGTGTAAACAGCCTGTGTCTATATATAAATTAGTATATTAGTGGACAAGTGAAAAAGTGTAGGAATGTTTGTGAAAGCGAGACGGTCTGCTGGTTAAGTTTAGCCAGCACCACAGCATGTCACGAACCCTTCCAACTCTCATCGAATGACTAACCAGCTCATATAGCATTCGTACTGCAGGTGAAACCTGAGCTGTGGAAGGTCTTTATCCTTTAAGGGTTTATCTTTTATAATTGCTGCGGTGTGCATCTGCTGCCATCTCTCTTGGTGATCTCTAAATATTGCAAACATACCACTGAGGCGAACATACTGGAAATTGCACACAAAGATTAACAACAGCTAACAGGTGCCGGACAAATCGAATGCCAGGTCAAACCATTAGAAAAGATACCTTGGGCATTCTTCCGACAAATGTCCACCCACTAGATTAGACATGTGGACACAGAAACAGCTTGTGTAGACAGAGGCTAGAGCAACAGCAATACCTTTCCTTAGGTTACATCAGCTTACCACTGTGTGTCTGTTTCGGGGCCTGCTATCTCTGGTTTTCCTCTGACTTTTATATTTTTTTCATCTTACTGCATGCGTGTCTTCCTAATTGACCATCCACCAGTTTAGAGCATGCTTATCTGGGCTCTTTGATGCATTTGTAGAACTACTTGACTCTAGTTCATTTCTTGAGGAGAGGAGATGATTAGACAGGATAAGGAAGAGGTGGAAAGGGTAACATAGTGCCCAAGTTTGTATGAGAAAGAGCACCAGGTTTTTTTTTTTTTTTTCGGCTTAAGTCTACATATAACACTGTAATGCAGTGTAAAAGCAGGGTTAAATAGAAATAAAAGACCACATTTCAATATGCAAATAAATACAAGAAAAAAGACAGATCACAATTCAGTATGCAAATACTACAATGATGTTGTTGGTTCGATTCGGGATGGCAAGCATTCTAACAGTGTATGTACATAGAAGATTTCTATGAAAGCTTATTTCCACTATGGGAGATAATTGCAAATTTTTATCTCACTTTTTTTTTTCTCACAATTCTAACTTCTTTATTTAGATATACACTCAGAAATGTGAGATAAACTTGCTATTCTGAGAAAAAAAGTCTGAATTGCGAGATTACAAGAGCACTCACAATTGCGATTCTGAGAAGAAAGTCAGAATTGTGATATAAACTCACAATTGCGAGAAATAATTGTGAGATAGAAAGTTGCAGTTACCTTTTTTGCAAGATGTAAACTCAGAATTCAGAGCAAAAATTGCAACTCAGAACTTTGAGGGAAAAAAAGTCTAGAAAATAAGCTTCCATAGATTTACAAACTCTCAACTTAAAATCCTTCAAAAGTATAAAATAAAAATAAATAAATAAAAAAGATGTCCATGTTGATGTCCGTCATTGGTCTGAAGGCACACGCTGCACTAAATTGCCGTTGCTGGAGGGCTAAGAGGCAGCAGTCAGTGACTAAATGGATTGTCCGTAGTGAATGGCAATGTGACATTTATGTGCAATGTGACGCTGTGACACTTGTCATATGAAGGTGACTGCACCTTCAAGAAAACTATGTTTTTGTGACTCTTTGTGAGATGTAAACTTGAATTGTAAGATAAAAAAGTTGCAATTACCTTTTCAGTTTTCAGTTGTTTCCATAGATTTCCAAACTCTAAACTCAAAGAAAAAAAAATAAGAAAGAAAGAAAGAACATACAACACACCCAAGGCTGAAATTAAAAGACAGCTCGAATTAAGTTCAAGGTAAATTAAGTCGTAAAACAAACCTGAATATCATTCTACTCTGCAAGCAGTGTAATTATAATGCATGCTGGGGTTATATGACGAATACTTGAGCAGTTTGTGTGTATTGAAGTAATGCTGGTGAGAAAATGCTTTAACAGTATGAATATATCAACATGAAAATAAAGTAAAAATGTACAGTTTATGATAATGTTGGTTTCCAAAACAAGCGTCATGTTATTTAATGAACACAACACGAATGAGATTATGTGTCTAATGCATGTTCATAATAAGACCTTTTAGGTACTCATTAAAATGAAACATGGCTAAAAGCACACGAATTTATGACTTTTTTTTCTTCACCAAATTGTATTTACTGATGTGATTTTGTTCATCTGGTGTAAGATAACTAATTAAATCCCTTAACTGAACAGGAGAGCATTTAAATGAGATTTTTACCATTATTTGAAGGAAAATCCTCTGGAGTTCATGAGGTACCATGAGATTCAAAGTTTATTAAAACATCTAATCTGACAAAATGATCAGTGTAAGCTTTATCATCTTTTAATTAGAGTTCCAGCCGACTGCTACAATGTTTTCAGGGACAAATAAAGACCCTGATCAGTTACAGTGATGGCTTCACTCTTCTAAAATTAAACTAATAATCTCTAATGAAAATCATATGAGATTATGAAATAATATTAACTTCATTTTAACAATGTTCCCTTTCACAATGTACAGCTACACTTAAAGAAACTGTTAAGCCAAAAATGTCAGTGGGAGAAAAAACACTGGCATTCTCGGACGGCAATAAAATCACCGACCCCTGTAAATGGTGAAAATCGCTTATGTCCCCACAGGGGTGTGAAGTAACGCATTGCAAATACTCACGTTACTGTAATTAAGTAGTTTTTATCAGAAATTGAACTTTTTTGAGTAGTTAAAAATTCTGTACTTTTACTCTTTGAGTACATTTTAATTAAGTGATGTATCTGTACTTTTACTCTGCTATTTTTATTTTTTCATTTGTGGTGGTTACATGATTGTTTTAATTTTATTTTAATCCAGCTGCGTGATTGGAAAGGGAGAGGGTAATCGGTCTTGTGACTCTCGTCAAATCAAATTAGAAAAATTGAACCGCAAACTGCTGATAATCATGGCTGCTGTGGAAGTGCATTCAAGCATCAATTCAGTCGAGTTATCAGCATCTTCCTCTAATATGTTACAGTAAATTTCCTATTTCTGCTTATTAAATGATCTGTATATAGGTTAGCCTACCTACAGGGCCTGAAATTTGGCGTGAGGTTGCGGGTTTTGTGTATATTGTTAATAGCTCCCGCAAGTGTCACGTTCATAATGCGGTACATTCTACTCCCATTTACTTCAGTATAAAGAGAGACGCGCTGCAGCAGTCACTTGGAGAAGTCTCCTGATGAGTTTGAGTGCACGATGCTCGCTGTGAAAAATTGTTGAGGACACTCTAAAACTCTTGGAAATGTAGAAAATTAGCTTACCGTGGCTTAATGTACTGAAATCGGAGGACCAGATTCAATATGCACCTTATTGATGACCCGTGGCATTATTATACTGCATCTCTGTCAGCGCGTGATGTAATAAAACTGCAGCTCATTAATAAACAATGTTTTGTTTTTTGTTTTTGTTTTTGATCCATTTTATACAATCCGCCTTCATTTAGTAAGTGCACTCATGCAAAAACATTTTCAACAGTTCAACACTTTTTGTTCCATTCAGCTCTTTACATTGCCGTGGCCCTGTAAAGAGACGCGTGTGTGTGTTTTCTTTTGAAAAAGTTTCCCCAGAAATACTTCCCTATTTAATGCATTTTTTCCCCTTACAAATTGTATTATTAGCATAACAATTTGAGTAAATGTAGCTGTATAAAAGGTCGGGGATGATGCCCCCTTCTAGAACAATATGCTTTTATGTTTAAATTGTAACATAAATGATAATGTTTTGTGATTCTCATTTCTTTATCACAAAATGCTAGAACTGGCACTGTTTTGGAGAGGAATTGGCTCTGTTCTAAACATTAATATTTTATGTGCAACAATAGCATGCTCTGGCTCAGTGGCCTTACACCTGATTTTAAATCTATTTTTGTTTTTAACATTATGATTTAAATGCTGATCTGAATAACTCTTTCATCTTTTCATCATAAAAGCTTTTCAGTGTTTTTTTTTTTTTTTGAGTATTTTAAAGAGTTGGCAGTCAAAACTGATGAATGATAGATATGCTTCATTCTTTCTGACAAACAGCAAAAAATAATGTGAATTACAGTATGTGCATTGTTTTCTAATGTTTAAATGTCAGTGTACAGCATTTATTATAAGGGGGTAGAATCCACAGGTCAGTACTCACTACTCACTACTCATGAGTATTTTTAAATAAGCTACTCTTTTACTCTTACTCAAGTGGTTTTTCAGACACGTACTTTTTACTCTACTCACACTACATTTTTTTGGAATGTAAACTGTACTTTTACTTCAGTATATATATATATATTTAGCACTCTTTCCACCGTGTCCCCTTGAGAAACAACTGCCATCCGAATCTCCTTCTGTGTTCTAAAGTTCTATTTTATTTAATTATTTATTTATTTATTTATTTTTACATTTAACTGACTCTATCCTAATGATTTGAGTGGTCTGTTAGGTTTATATTCAGTGATATAAATAAGAATTTTTTTAGATTTTATCATTTTTTATAATTTTATAATTTTTTTTCTAAAAGATGAAGTTATTTTATTATAAAATTTTAGAATAATTGATCCTACTGGTATGAATGCATGGCAGCTGTGAATATTACAGAATGATAATGCACTGTCAAAATATTTGAAATAAGGATGTATATATAGAAGCTGTGGAGGGACAGAAACCATGACAGTCAGTGCTGACTGACAATGTGAGGACACCACATGCATGCAGATAGGAAGTGCATATGTGACTTCTTACAAAGTTTCCTGCATATTGTCTTTTCTTTCTTTTTTTAATGTAACTGCTTATCTGGAACAAAATTATATATTCGTAGGCACTGCACACAAAAAAAATGCCATAAAATGTAATTTTTGTCTTTGTCTTGGTCAAAAATATGAACAGAAACTGCAACAGATTGGATAAGAGCAATTCAGACATGGTGTGTAGTGATTACAGTGTTCCCTTTCATTCGGTCACTCCGAGTCATGTTGATGACCAACGAATTGGGATCTCGCTTAGAGAGACCAATCCACTTCGAGTGTAAACTAAATGAGCCAATGCACATTGGCATGCGATGATTGCATCCAGCTGCCGCTGATCACAGCGTGAGCATAAAAAGGCAGCCGGTGCAACACATACCAGCTTTTCGCTTCGTATTTCCCTAAAAGAGCCAATTTCTCTAAAAGAGTACAGTAAGCGGGTGCGTCTTTGCAAAGATGAAGGATAGTCTTTTTAAAGATGCCATTTCACCTGTGCGTTTCTGGATGCGGTCGTTACCTGGCACCGGGTGATGGTCACGATCGCTGCCTCATGTGTCTGGGCATTAAACACGCTGAGGTGGCATTCGCGGATGAGCCATGTTCCCATTGCGGGACGATGACCATCTCGGAGCTGCGGGCCAGGCTCCGTCTCCGATACCAGCGGTATCCTTCGGTGCTTCTCCCGACGACCGGATGTAGATCACTGCATCGGAGAGAGAGCTCTCTGGAGAGGAAGATTCGGTTGTGCTGCCGCCCTCCGGGACGGTGGCAAGGCCTGAATCGGATCCAGAGATGTCGGCTATGCTTTCCCGGGCCGCCAAGAGGGTAGGGCTCGAGTGGAAACCTCCACCGCGTCCCGGGCCCTCGAGGTTGGCCGATTGGTTTCTCGGGGTGGCTCGCGCTGGTTCTCAG
>NW_015666969.1:1391194-1392067 GCF_001515625.1 Sinocyclocheilus rhinocerous
GGTTCCTTAATGCCCCTGTGTCCCAGACCGGCCTCTTCGGTGACGCGGTCGAGAGCTTGGCTCAGCAGCTCCCGGCTGCACAGAAGCAGACTGAGGCGGGTCGTCACACCCTGCCCCGGCAGGCAGCTGCTGCCTCCAGCAGCCTTCAGCAAGTGGTGACGTAGAGCTGGGCGTAGACAGGCCGTCCCACCCGTCCAGGCCCCCGTCAAACCTGGCGGTGAGCGAAAGAGCAAGAGGCCCCGTTCAGTGGCATCTGCTTCACGACAGTGAAGGAGGCCGATGCTCCTGTCTTGCGTGCGGAGATCACCCTACTGGCGAAGGATGCGATAGAGCCGGTCCCTCCAGCCGATATGAATACAGGGTTTTTTTCTGAGGTTCGCGTTCGAAGGACGAGCCTATCAGTACGAGGTCCCTCCGGGCTGTCCCTGTCGCTCCGTGTCTTCACGTAAGTTGCGGAGGCAGCCCTTGTTCCCCTGAGAGAACAGGGCGTTCGCATTCCCAACTACCTCAATGACTGGCTCATACTAGCTCAGTCTCAGCATCAGTTGTGTGCACACAAGGACTTGGTGCTTTCACACCTCAGCCGGTTGGGCCTTCAGGTCAACTGGGAAAAGAGCAAACTCTCCCCGACGCAGAGGATCTCTTTTCTAGGTATGGAGTTAGATTCGGTCGAACAGACAGCACGCCTCAAAGAGGAATGTGCGCGGTCGGCGCTGAACTGCTTGAATTCGTTCAAGGGCAGGACAGCGGTCCCACTTAAACTATTTCAGAGGCTCCTGGGTCATATGGCAGCTGCAGCAGCACTTACACCACTAGGGCTATTGCATAAGAGACCGCTTCAGCACTGGCTTCATGGCCGAGTCCCGAGGTGGG
>NW_015666969.1:1393282-1393758 GCF_001515625.1 Sinocyclocheilus rhinocerous
GCGGTCGGTGCTGACCTGCTTGAATTCGTTCAAGGGCAGGACAGCGGTCCCACTGAAACTATTTCAGAGGCTCCTGGGGCATATGGCAGCTGCAGCGGCAGTTACGCCACTGGGGCTGCTTCATATGAGACCGCTCCAGCACTGGCTTCATGGTCGAGTCCCGAGGTGGGCGTGGCAGCACAGCACTCACCGGGTCCAAGTTACACCGGCCTGTCACCAAACCTAGGACAGTGCCCCTAGAACAGGTCTCCAGGCATGCTGTGGTTTACACGGATGCCTCCACCACCGGCTGGGGGACCACGTACAACGGGCACGCAGTGTCAGGGGTATGGACGGGCCCCCAACTGCACTGGCATATCAATTGCCTAGAGTTGTTAACAGTGCGCCTTGCCTTGAACCATCTCAAAGGGTGCTTACGAGGCAAGCACATGCTGGTCCGAACGGACAACACGGCGACCGCTGCGAACATCAACCGA
>NW_015666969.1:1406994-1409809 GCF_001515625.1 Sinocyclocheilus rhinocerous
GTCAGGGGTATGGACGGGCCCCCAACTGCACTGGCATATCAATTGCCTAGAGTTGTTAACAGTGCGCCTTGCCTTGAACCATCTCAAAGGGTGCTTACGAGGCAAGCACATGCTGGTCCGAACGGACAACACGGCGACCGTTGTGTACATCAACCGACAAGGTGGTCTGCGCTCCTGTCGCATGTCGCAACTCCCCCTCCACCTCCTCCTTTGGAGTCGGAAGGTTCTGAGGTCTCTTCATGCCATTCACATTCCGGGTCTGCTCAACCGTACGGCCGATGAGCTGTCACGAGCTAATGCTCCTTGCGACAGCCCCTCCCTGGCAGATTCATCTGAGGAAGGATCTACTGACTCAGAGACGGAGCACCGTGTGGCACCCGCGTCCAGACCTCTGGACACTTCATGTCTGGTCCCTGGACGGGACGCAGAGGTCCTAGGTGACCTACCCCAAGAGGTAGTTGACACCATCACTTCGGTGAGAGCACCGTCTACGAGACACGCTTACGGTTTGAAGTGGAACCTGTTCGTCGAGTGGTGTTCTTCCCACCGAGAAGACCCCCGGAGATGCCTGATCAGGGTCGTGCTTTCCTTTTTGCAGCAAGGGTTGGAGCGAAGGCTGTCTCCCTCCACCCTTAAAGTCTATGTCGCTGCGATTGCTGCTAACCATGACCCCGTGGAAGGGAAGTCGGTAGGGAAGCATGATCTGGTCATCAGGTTCCTTATGGGGGCCAGAAGGTTAAATCCTTCCCGGCCCTCCTCTATACCCTCTTGGGACCTGTCTCTGGTGCTTAGAGCTCTACAGAAGGGCCCATTTGAGTCCTTGCAGTCAGTCAAGCGGCGCCAGGCTCTCACTCGATGAATGCGTGGGAACCGGTAGAGGGCTGGGTTCCATATGTAGAGGCCTATGTGGTTCCCATATGTGTAAAGTCCACGGTATAGCCTCAGAGCCCGTGTTTCCCCGGCAAACTTTTGCCATTTCCATGAGGGTTACAATCACCTCTAATCTTCCATATGCACCTAAACGGATGTCATATGTGTAAGTGCTTCCGAAACCTCCTTCGGGAAGGATAGAGCTTCTGCAACATTCCTGTTCCAAGTGGAACGGGTACGTTTTCCCAGTGTTATCCAATCTCACTGAGTGGGTAGTGCTATGACAACAGTGACTGGTCTTCTTGTTGCGAGCCCCGGCCTACACCACATAGGGGCGCAGGCGGCTCGCACAGGAAACTGGAAGGGGCAGCATCCATGGCGCTTTGGTAGGGATCCCAATTCGTCGGTCACCAACGTGACTCGGAGTGACCGACTGAAAGGGAACGTCTCGGTTACGTATGTAACCCTCGTTCCCTGAAGGAGGGAACGGAGACGTCACGTCCCGTCGCCACGGCTGCTGTACCACCTCTGAGCGGCAGGGTCACCGGCTCAGCTCCTCAGCGAAAACCTGGTATGCGTGAATGAATGGATAAAATGCAAAAGATTGATAAATGCATGTGACTGAGTTGGATGTTACTATGGACGTTATCTTACGGAAAGATAAACTGAAGTGTCCTGGAGGTAATAAAGTAAACCTTATTCTAGATTCAACAAATAAATCGAGAGATTATTTGTTATTAACTAACATCAGTTATATAGAATCTAATGCAAATTAAATAATCTGACAATCCACAATAATGCCAAGGGTTTTTGGTAAAGAAGTTTGCAAAGAGTGATATTTGCATTCTGCCTGGTCATGTGCTGAGTCTGAGCGCCGTCATCTTCCACTTGTTGACCTGGGATACACTGCAGTGGGAAGAAAGGAGTCGGATCCATTTCACAGTCTTGAACACGAAGCACTGGTGAACGATGAACTCTTGAGCACTGAGAAGGTCCTTGGACTGGGAACATACAAACAGAGGAGCCTTGAATGTGAAGGTTCTGAAGTGTGTTCAGAAGATCCGGACAACCTGGAACACGCAGGAGAAGGATTGCTGAAGAGACGATTCTGAAGTTGTTGGAAAAGATCCCAGCAGTTTGGAACTCGCAAACAGAGGATCGCTGACGAGAAGGTTCTGAAGTGGCTGCAGAAGTTGGGGGGCACTAAGCTTGTGGTCGTTGTTGGTGTTGATGTTTCCAAACTCCCCAAATTCACTTCTTGCAGAACTTCCTTGTTTTTCCTTGGAACAACAACTTAGCTTAGCATTATGCACACAGAGAGAGATGACTTACAGTAGACCGTTCTTTGTCTCCGAGAGAACCTTTTAATCTTTCCTGAGAGGGAGGGATTTGCCAGTTGGCACCTTTCAGTTCCAGCGTTTTGATTGGCCGATGCTGTCGGAGGTGGCCATGGTATGGCCCCCATGTTAATGTTACCCCCTCTTCCACAAGAGGTAGTTTTGTTTATCTTAAGGCACAAGCATCCTTTGTTGTCTGCAAAGTCTGATCTCATCAGAATGAAACTTGTGGAAAGGGGGTTGCCCTCTTGCTGATGTTCACTACAATGGATTAAAAACACCTTCCATATGAACCGATCCAGGTGAAATCATATTTAATATAATGCTAATCGGCAGTGCAGCGTGTAACACCATTGTGGTATCAATACTTAAAATAAACGAAAAACAGCGATGCTAATGCTAGCTAAAAAAAAATGGTAACACTTTATTTTAAAGGGGTCATATGATGCTTTTTTAAAGATCATTATTTTGTGTATTTGGTGTAACAGAATATGTTGACATGCTTTAATGTTCAAAAAACACATTATTTTTCAAATACTGTACATTATTGTAGGTCCTCTATGCCCCTTCTCTCTCAAACGCTTCGTTTTCTACAAAGCCCCCTCCTT
>NW_015666969.1:1409852-1429293 GCF_001515625.1 Sinocyclocheilus rhinocerous
GGGGGGCGTGGCAGAGTCTTAACTTTGATAAAGAATATCTCTTTGGTTTTGAGACTTTAGTCTTTGCAACTTCAGGGATCTTATCTATGCACAATCAACTTGTAACACTCCAAAGAGAAAGGAAAACTTGAAATCGCATCATATGACCCCTTTAAGGACCAATTCCAACTATTAACTAGCTGCTTATTAGCATGCATATTACTAGCGTATTGGCTGTTTATTAGTACTTATAAAGCCCATATTAATGCCTTATTCTGCATGACAATAATTTAGATGCCTTAATCCTACCCCATACATAAACTTACAGCTACCTTACCAACTATTAATAAGCAGCAAATTAGGAATTTATTGAGGGAAAACTCTTAATTAATAGTGAATATGTGTTCCCTATTCTAAAGTGTTACAAAAAACAATCTACTGAATGCCCCTTTAATATAATAGATTGTTATTCCAAACATAAATCATAGAAAATTACCATTTTCAGTATCAGCCAAGAATTTTTGGTAACACTTTAGAATAGGGAACACTTATGCACTATTAACTACGGCTTTTCCCTCAATAAATTCCTAATTTGCTGCTTATTAATAGTTAGTAAGGTAGTTGTTAAGTTTAGGTATTGGGTAGGATTAGGGATGTAGAATAAGGTCATGTAGAATAAGGCATTAATATGTGCTTAATTAGTACTAATAAATGGCTAATATTCTAGTAATATGCATGCTAATAAGCAACTAGTTAAGAAACCCTAAAATAAAGTGTTACCAAATTTTTATTTGAGTGCATCACTAATATTATTTCAATATTCTCTCTGACATTGTCCTCTGAAGCACCTTTGCGGTCTATGTTTTATTCAGCACAGATTACACACATTGATGGCATCCAATTATTAAGAGCTTATGCATGAGACATCAGGCCATTTGAAATAGTTTGGAAAGGAAGCACAGTGTCCCAGTGGAAGTCTGAAGTCATTGTGAAGTCATCAAATCGATCATCAGTAAAACCGGCACAGCGTAAATAGAGAAATACACACATGAATCAAAATCAGCCTGGTAAGGTCACGTACATTTCTTCAGAGAGCAAATGACACAGAAAAAAAAGCCAGAAATTCCCAAGACATGGAAAATCGCAGTAGACAAGCGAAGAAAAAGGCATTTCTACACTTGCGAGGTGTGAGGTAGAAAAAGAGAGGGCCGTAACGATCCGCTGCTTCAGTCATATGCACTTGACTGCCGTGTCCCCGCCGTGTCAACATAATCCGACCGAGCCTTCCAGTAGCAGGCTAGGTGACAGCCCAGAAAGGACTTAGTGCCCTTGTATCTGTCAGCGTCTCTGTGGACTGGCACCTAGCAAGAGCTTATCCAACTCATGGGTTTGTCAGGCCTTAGCAGAACCCAGAGCACCATTGCTCTAATGTGTCCAACGCTGCACAAACAGCTTAATGCCTCTCATATCCAATGCATGAGGGAAATCCGTTTTACTACTGCTTTTATGAGTGCAATGTGCAGTTTTGTGAGCAAATGCTGAATAAGACAGATCATTATTCAAAATTGTCATTGAAAAAATGCTTACCTTGTACTCCATACAAGAACAATGACTGTGTTCAGAATGGAGTACTACTACTTACTGAATAATGTACAGTGCCTGCATTATATACTGTGATGCTATTTTTTAAACAGTAAATAAAACCAGTAGTCAGTATTCCACCAATATGCTAGAAAGGCCTGACATGGTTCATATTTCAAAGAGTTCGATAATTAATAAAAGTTATTGAACACATACACACACACACACACACACACTGGAAACTTTCCAGAAACTTTCCATGGCTGCAGTCTGGGATATGGCCTTCTCTTTCTTCTCCTTTCTCATCTTTTTCTCATTCAAGGGATGCTGGGCTTCATGAGCTTTAGTGTGGGGCTCCTGTTTTTTTTGTTTTTTTTTTTGCTTTGAAAAGTGGATTGCTGTAGCTACATGTTTGCCCTTCATATATTTCACTACTTGTTTTGCTCTCTTTAACAGTGTGGCCTCAGTAGTCCTGCGGTAAGTAGTGTGCTGTGTGCATGTGATTGAGGAATGTGCAGTGTAGAAATTCAACAGAATTTGCATTAAATCTGGTTGTGGAAACACTTTATTTTAAGGACCAATTCTCATTACTAACTAGTTGCTTATTAACATGTGTATTACTAGCATATTGGCTGTTTATTAGTACTTATAAAGCACATATTAATGTCTTATTCTGCATGAACATATTTTAGATCTATTAATCCTTCCCCATGCTTAAATTTAACAACTACTTTACTAACTATTACTAAGCAGCATATTAGCAGCAAACCGTATCCCCCACTCAAATATTTTTAGTGTGATAAATGAAATGGAAGCAATATATCTCTCTCTTTTTTTGACTGATAAAGCTGACATTTTGTGTAAATAAAAAAATTATTCATTCATTAAATAATTAATTAACACAATTATACCTGGATGGCACTCACATTATTAAACATGCAGTGTATTAGTGGTGTGGAAAAAAAATATTCTGTTACAAACCATGGTTATTGAGACTTGATTTTAAACCATCACTATGATGAAAAAATGATTTTTACTCAAGGGTGCATTCTATTCAGTAGGGATCACACATATTCACAGACGCCACCTTCCGTCGTAAGGGACTTTTCCTATAGAACAGTTTCCGTTCCACTGCACTTCTTTTCCATTTCCCTTTTCCTGTGTAAACACATGCTGGACCAGGGCTGTTCAATTCCATAGCTGGAGGGCCACGACCCGCAGAGTTTAGTTCTAACCCTAATCAAACACACCTGCCTGGAATAATGAACTAATCCTGAAGACCTTGATTAGCTGGCTCTGATGTGTTTAATTAGGATTGGAGCTGAACTGTTAAGGTCATGGTCCTCCAGGAATTGAATGACCTTGTGATAGATGAACGTATTTGACCATTACATTCACGTTTCACTCAAGTTTCTTTTGCGGTGTTATACTTGCGAACACAATGTTAAAAGTTCTTCAGCTTTTAAAACGTGTCTAAAGACACATGCTATACGTATTTGCTTTTGTGAAAAATTGCAAAATGCTGGTATGATGTAAAATTCATGCAAACACAGTCAGTTCATTTTTAAGAAAATGTAAATGGGCAGAACAAAATATCTAATATGTTGAAATAAAACTGTAGATGCAGGCTAAAAAGACCTGCTGATGACTATGATATCATTATTAATAATCAAACAGCATTAATGAAAAAAAAAAAAACTACTCTTGAAAATTTTTAGTAGTTGGCTTCTGCAGTCAGTTACGTATTGAAAGCACTCTTCGTTTTATTTATTTTCTTACTTTTTTGTAACTTGATGAAACAGTATTGTTTTCATTTATTATTTAAATGTATTATGTGCGTGTGCATTGAACAGCCTTACAATGTAATTAAATCAAGTGACAACAGTGTACTGAAGCAAATATTTGTTGTTGCATGAAGCATACTTTTTACATACTATTGTTTTTTGTTTTGTTTTTTTTAAACATTTCAGACGTATTGGAGTGTTGCATTCAAAATGTAGAACAGCACTAATCCAAAAACATCATTAGCATCTTTTGAAAGCATAGTGCTGTCTTTCAGCGGGACAGCTGAGGAATGAAGCACAGGTTTTACCCAGATTTCCTATGGATTTCCCTGGACCTATTGATCAGTTTCCTGTATATAATGACACACAGCTCTTGAGTTACAGTGCGACCAGGGGCTCTCTGGCCTAAAGGACACCCGCAGGCTCTGGAGTAAACAGCAATTTACTTCTGGCTCAGCTAGCATAGGCTGGTGGCTTACCTCGCTGATTTACTGGCTGGCAAATACACTGACGGAGTGCTCTATCTCAATAGGTCTGTTATCAATCTCTTCGTTATCCGACTGGATCAAGCACTGGCCAGGATTGCAGAAGAGTCAGGATCAGTCCAATAGGTGAATCTTGGTCAGGCTAGCAGCCTGTGGGCCTGCAATTTCAGGCAAATAAGAGTTAGTGGCCAAACCAAAATAAACTGTTGTACTTAAACGGGAAAAGTCAGTAGTAAATTGTAACAAAAGTGTTATTGTGCTGTTAAAGAGAGTGGCATGTTTTTTTTTTTTTTTTTGCTTTGAGAAGCAGATTGCTGAAGCTACATGTTTGCCCTTCATATATTTCACTACTTGTTTTGCTCTCTTTAACAGTGTGGCCTCAGTAGTCCTGCGGTAAGTAGTGTGGTGTGTGCATGTGATTGAAGAATGTGCAGTGTAGAAATTCAACAGAATTTGCATTAAATCTGGTTGTGGAAACACTTTATTTTAAGGACCAATTCTCATTGCTAACTAGTTGCTTATTAACATGCATATTACTAGCATATTGGCTATTTATTAGTACTTATAAAGCACATATTAATCTCTTATTCTGCATGACCATATTTTAGATCTATTAATCCTTCCCCATACTTAAATTTAACAACTACTTTACTAACTATTAATAAACAGCAAATTAGCAGCAAACCGTATCCCCCACTCAAATATT
Source organism: Sinocyclocheilus rhinocerous (assembly GCF_001515625.1). NCBI lineage: Eukaryota > Metazoa > Chordata > Actinopteri > Cypriniformes > Cyprinidae > Sinocyclocheilus > Sinocyclocheilus rhinocerous. The sequence goes on from NW_015666969.1 coordinate 1,414,388, forward strand.
TTTAGTGTGATAAATGAAATGGAAGCAATATATTTCTCTCTTTTTTTTGACTGATAAAGCTGACATTTTGTGTAAATAAAAAAAAATAATAATTCATTAATTAAATAATTAATTAACACAATTATACCTGGATGGCACTCACATTATTAAACATGCAGTGTATTAGTGGTGTGGAAAAAAATATTCTGTTACAAACCATGGTTCTTGAGACTTGATTTTAAACCGTCACTATGATGAAAAATTGATTTTTACTCAAGGGTGCATTCTATTCAGTAGGGATCACACATATTCACAGACGTAATCTTCCGCAAGTAATATTCGTAAATATATATATATATTAGGGGTGGAACGATACATGCATTCGTACCGAACCGTCACGTTACGGACTAGAGGTCTACACGGAGGACCCGAGACCCGAGGACCCGGGACCCGACCCGGGATCCGTACGGGTTCGGGGCTATATTTTAAATGGTCAGCCGGGTCCGGGTCGGGTCCCAAACTATTACTTCGGGTCCCGGGGCTGTTTAACATTGTGTGTAATACCCGAGTCGATCGGACTCGGAGAACACCCGGCCGTTATCAGAGTCAGTCAGCGCTGTGCGTGTGTTGTTTTGTAACTTTCAACTTGTTAAATTAGGATGAGAAAAGTGTGAGTCTGTAATATGAAATAAGGTGGGAAAAAAAACTAAAAACACGAGCGACGTCATCAGAAGCAGGGTGGGTGGAGTTAATGCACACGCACGGTGATAATGGATACCTTCATGAGTGATGTGAGTTATTATTTATTATTTTTTTATTCTTATTGTTATATCTAAACTTTTTGCTCAGACTCGGCACATAGAGCCATGGCACTGGATGATCATCGTTATTATAATCCAAATGGGCAAACAGTCTAAATTATTATGCAAGTTGACTCGAGATACAAAAAAAGCAAAACTGCAAAGTCGCATTTGTCATCCGTCACCGTGACAGCAAGTGGACTTTTGAAACTGGAATAATGAGTGGATTACGCATTTCAATTGGCAAGAGAGGAATAACACGGATGGAACTTTCTTGGCAAGGAGGATTGTGTGCATCACAGTCAGGTACAAGGGAGAAGGCTTCTTACATTAGGTAAGACAAAAAGTTAAATTTTCGCAACTTGTTTATCGACTTGTTAATAGCAATTTGCTGTGGAATATGTGCCGATCGGGTCCAGTCGGGTCTGTGTCTTCCCGGCCGGGTTCAGGTCCATCTTTCAAATAATTGACGGTCCGCGTCGGTTCAGGGTAGTACATTTTTGACATTTCCCGGTTCTGCACAGGCCCGGGTCCAACTTAAAAAATAATAGACGGGTCCGGGTCGGTTCAGTGTAGGACATTTACGGGTCTCTTCGGGTATAGGTACGGATTTTTGGACCCGTGTAGACCTCTAGTACGGACATCTCGGTTCGGTGCATGAGGCCTTACAACGAATACAGGCAATTCACCCTCAATCCAGAAGAGGGCGACCGCAGCAATGCAATGCTGTTTGATAACCGGCCACCAGCAGAAGAACAGCGATTGCCATGAGTTGCGCACTTGAAATCAAAGCCCATTAGACAGTGACCATGTGCTGATTCTGAATGCGTCTCTCACAGACTGACGTACGAACTGTGCTGTCAAGTTAGCAATGCTGGAACTGCGATCATTTCAACTGTTTCCTTATACCAGCAGAATCAACTTTAAACATTTATTATCTTATTAATAATGCATCACTGTATAAAGATCTGCTTTTATTTGTGTACACTCACAATGAAAACAAAACATTGTGCTTTTGTAAAATAAAGAAAACAAATAGGATGTCGCTTTCTGCCATTTGAGTTTCCTTTCTGTGAACAAATTAAGTGTGTCACAAAAATGAACTGAAACTCAGCATATATAGGCCACGTTACGTGTTGCACTGTTTTTTTCTCTTGTTTATCTGTAAACTAAATCAAATATATTTCAAGAATTTATTCCTTGTATGTATAAATATACTGCATATTTTATATATATAACAATGTAATAATATTTTGTATTTTCACATCTAGGTGGAAAATTGTTTAATTTGTACTACTGTCTATTCAAAATAATTGAAAAGAAACCGAGCATAGTAGATTTGTTTTTTTTGTTTCTGTTGTACCGAAATCGTATCGAACCGTGACCCCCGAACCGTGACATCTGTGTACCATTACACACCTAATATATATATACACACACACACACTTCATTCTTAGTGTGTTCTTAACACCGTTGTTATTTACAGATCAGTAAATCTGTTGAGGTAATCTTATGATGCCTAGGGACATTTTGATCTTTGCAGTCCACTTTGTCCTCAGTTTCTAAACTTCTTGAGTCAATGGCAATTTGCTACTTGCCTTTTTTCAGGACTTGCAATTGACCTTTCGTCAAAAATCCATTGCAGCATTTTGTCAGTCCTTTGGGTAGTTGGGAAAGCACTCAGACAGCCTGATGATGGACACCACGTATGTTGCTGGACAGAAGCAGGAACTCTGATGGGATGTTGTAGCTTTTAACGGGAACTAGCAGTTCGGCAGTTGAGGTGGGATGTTTTATGGGGAAGCTTTTGAGAAACATGTCTATATGGCAGCTGTATTCGTGTATCATTTAAACCAGTCGGTTCCTAAACAAGCCAAAATCTCACAGGTGTAATTTAGGTTGTGGACAGCAGGGAAAGAGCAATAGTAAATGCAAATACTAATATGCAACCAACCATATATAGTTAAGAGCGCAAACTAAATACAATTATAAACATATGCATTATGAAAAAAAGAGAAAACACTTCCTATTTATTGTTGTTGCTAGTGTACATCCAGTCAAATTTTATGTCCGATGGAATATTTTTTTTTATATATACATATATATATATATATATTTGTCCAGAAGCAGTGACAAGCAGGCTTGGCTCAACTATGCTCAGATTTAGAGAAAACTTTATTTTACAGTGTCCTTGTTACATATGTTACATGTACTTACTTTGAACTTTGAAATAATTTTTCCTTATTTTTGCGACAGAAATTTGTTTTTGTATTCCACTGTATTCCATTGTTTCTCTATATAAACATGCACTAGGCAGACATGTTTGCTGTGTCTTATGCAAAACAAAAATCTGTCTTTCATTTAGTGGTGGAAAGAGTACTAAGAAATTGTACTTAAGTAAAAGTATTGCTACTTAAGGAATAATGTACTTGAGTACAAGTAAAAGTACTGAAAAATAATATGACTCGAGTAAGAATAAAAAAAAAGTTGAAAAAATACTCAAGTTACTGCTTTACAAAGTACTTCAGTATTATTTTTCTATTTTTACCCAAAATGAGACGATGTGAGCATTATGGAGCAGGGTTAACCTTAACCCTAACACTCATGTACTGTAATGTCTGTTTCACAAGTGAGACCCAGGAAATCCCTTATATAGACAAATGCATCAGATATCACTACAGCTGAATAACATGCAGATAGAGATGCCTTGACTGATGAAACGTGGAAGACAATAAACGCACAATTGCAATGCAACGCTAATTGACATAGCTTGCATCACAGTAAAGATTTTTATAAATAATATTTTCTGTCTCACTGTGATAAGAAGCAACATGGAACCACAGAAGCTAACTGTTTCAAACACGACTGATGTTATATAGTGATTTTGGAGCAAAACGTGATATTAGTCTCTATGTTAAGCAAACATACTTCAAAATATTTCCTTGTTAGCTGAATACTATGAATGAAAATCAACAGGGTAAAGAACACTTACACAAGGATGTGTGTGCAGCAGAGAAATCAGCCCGCGAGTCTTGATTTGAATGGTTTAAAATCACATTGAAAGTGTAGTTTGGTATAATAACAAAGGTAGACTCCAGGGACACATTCGGTAGGACAAAAACAGAGCATTTTATTTAACATTTTAACCCATACAAAGGCTTGGAAATCCACAATCTATTCCAATTCTGGAATAGGATGCTTAAGGTCAGGAATCGTCTAGTTGTTATAAAATTAAAATTTAGATTCCTCTTATTGATTCCTTTGTGCGCATTTTAATATGACTTTAAACCATTCAAGCACAAGAAGACTCATGTACTGTTTCCTGTACTGCACACATAGGGGCGTAGCCATCATTTCAGAAATGAGGGGGACAGAAATGTAAAAAAAACAAAAAAACTTTTGTCTAATTGACAGGCTTTATACACTGCTGGATGATAACCAATATTTTGTATTCTAGTATATTTTTTTCTATATTTTCCTAATGACAATTTTAGAATTGGTTTATACAAACACATAATAAGGCAGAATAGTTTATATACTGTTTTAAATGTTATGTCAATTAGCACTGCATTATTCATATACTATATTTATTATGAAATGACCTGAAATGACCTTTTTTTTAGCTACAGCAATAGCGGGATGCCTTTGTCCATATTAGGGATTTCCCTCATAAGTTATTATATATTACTTCTACTGCGTCCTTCTATCAACCGAGTTTTCTATTTACTTATACTGCTCTGTGCTCTGGTAATGTCCACGGTATGACCCAGGAGCTGACAAAATGACGATTTAAAATCAGAGCATAGCTCACATTCACTAAAATACTGAAATGCTAATGATGCTGATTCAAAACGACAACGCTGGTGATTGACAGTTAAAGCATAGCGCGGTTTAAACGCCAGACCGGTGAACTGGAAGTTTTGATTGGTTTTGCACCCGAGTCAGACCTGTCTGTTATTGGCTGAAGCGCAGGGCTCCACCCCAGGAGTTTGAAAAGTACCCGTCAAACGCCAGCTCGCTCTGTTTCTCCATCGGCACCTTCTTTGCCCTTTTTTTTGTACTTTGTACTTTTCTTGAAAAATTAATGTAGCGAAGTTGAATACTTTAGTTTTATTTTACTCAAGTAAAAGTACCACAATTTAATTATACTCAAGAAAGTAGAAAAAAATGTAAAAATTTACTCAAGTACTGTAACGAAAATATTTGTAATTAGTTACTTTCCACCTCTACTTTCATTCCACTACTCTGCATCTCGTGTCAGTGGGACCTTGATGTACCAATATAGTACAGCAATCATCGTTCTGCTCCTATAGAAGTATGACCGATATTGCACATATGTATAATTTCGTTCTTTCTTGATATTTTTAACTGTATCAGGCCTCCTTTCATTTACCCAACCTCAAGTCACTCTTCAGCTGCATCATCTAAACAGGAAATGATGCTTCTCCAGTCACTTCCTGTATCCCTGCAACTTGGTGGAAGTTGCTATACAGACAACTCTCTTTCAGAGTATAGACACTCAAAAAGCTTGTTGTCTTTCACAGAACGCTGACAGTCAACACTATTGTGTTAATTAATTATCATATGGCTCAACAGTTATGTTATGCCAACACAGGCTAATTTTACAGCTGGCATATGGACAGTATCAATATGTGCCAGCCAGAGCAGGACGGATGCCCATTTCTGAATTTTTGTTTCTCTGCATGTTTCTTCTCCCACTAGTTTCACCATCATCCAATTTAAAAAAAACTTTAAAACATGATTTCACCAATCAATATCAAATGTGGGATATTCGTTTTTAGGGGTTCAAGCGTGTTGGGCTGAAACCCTATTGTAATTGTTAAGATTTTCAAAGATCACCATTCTGACCTATACGTGATTGGGCAGACCAAACCGTAAGGCGTAGAGATCTGAAACTTTGAGGGATGGTAGTACCCACCCCTTCTACACCGTCACCAAGGCTTGTCCAGATGGGCCTGACAGGGGCACTACAGCGATCAAAAGTATGAAATTGCTCATAACTCCTAAAGTGCTTGTTGCAGACTCAAGTGTCTTGTACCATAGTAATCCTTTGGTCAAGACGAACAAAACGCATGTGATGGATTTGATCACCACTTGGTGAAATTTTCGATTATTTTGGATTTTTAAAAAAAAATACTATTTTTATGAACTAGTCCTAGTTTTTTCACCAAATCAGAACCAAACCAGTGGAGAAAAATTATCTGGAGAGTGAATATCAATAATTATCACACAAAAAAAAGAATCACTGTCACAAAGGGATGCCAAAACGTTCGAAAGAGGCAGGGCCACTTTTCTTAAAATGGCTATAACTTTTCAACTGAATGAGATTTTTTTTTTTTTCTTAACCTCAAAAAGACCACTGCAGTACATTTTGCTGGACTATCTAGGTCAATAATAATAAAAAAAATTCACTTGAAAATACCCAAAAGCCTCTCATTCTTGAACAAAAACTCAGAACTTCACAAAATTAGCTGAGCACATGCAGCATATGATTCTAAAGAAGCATACCAACTTTTATGGGGATTGGACTATAGGTGGTGCTATAACAGCCATAAATGTTAAAAACATCAGTAAATCAACTGAAATTGCCCCAAATGCTCTTTTTAATCATTTATTTAGCTGGTTACATGCTTGCTAAATAATATTTCATATATTTTTATTTTATTATTATTTTTTTTTTCATATGTGCTTAAATGCCTTAAAGTGCTTGATCGCGATTTTCCAGCTAAAGTCAGTTCATTGATGATTCAGTGATGTCATCATCCAGTTCAGCTCTCTTCCAATAGTATCTGTGCAATCAGTCATGCGTCCCCAACTAAGCAAGCCAAAGGCGACAAGTGGCAAGGAACCAAAACTCCATCGGTGACAGAAATGGAGAAAAAACCTTGGGAGAAACCAGGCTCAGTCGGGGAGCTAATGATAATTATTATTGTTATTATTGTTATTATTAAAAATGCCACTTTTCTTGGGTTTTTCACAGATCTTGGGAAATGTATCTTCCAGTTTCAAACAGCGGGTGAAGCATGGCAACATCCATGGATTTGTAAACACAATGATAAACAATCAGCTTTATCCAGCTGATAATAAAAACCTGTTTGCGATTGCAAATGTGTAAAACACTGTAAACATGCTCTGTGGTTGACAATTGTGCACCTGCAAAACAAATGCTAGTCTGCATACTGTCATTTATCCCATGCAGTCTGGTTTCCAGGAGATTTGGTTGCCTTTGTTGACATTTCAAAAGAGAATGCTAGAATTGCAATTTGTTTTTATACGTCATCTTCTGTGCATCGAGTAATGGAATGCATTTGTGGTCGGAAGTAGGAGATATCAAACAGAAATAGCCACGTCTGACTTCGAATGGAACTCTGCATTATCCACATATATCCTGTATATGACAAAGCTCTGGGCACTGTGCCTGTATGCTCTATTCTCAGCAATACAATCAATACATGCCCTGCCTTCTGCTGCCTCATGCATTTCAAGATGTTCCAGTGAAGAACGATGAAACTGTTAGCTAAGCAACATATACCAGGATGCTCTGGACCATACATGATATTCTGTAATTTACTGCTTTGCAATATGATACCGCTCATTTGAACCTGTTTTGCCCCTTAATAGTAACTAGCTATAGGGATTTCTATTATATTTAATATAAATGTATAATATTGTTTGGATTTCATTCCTAAAGAACATGCAGACCATACACTGTTAGAAAAATTATGCTAAATTTGTTTAGGGGTAAACAGCTTGTCACTGTGGCCTCAAAGGGACACCTTTGTACCTTCTTTACCCTTAAAGGGTGCATAGACCTTAGAGTAGTAATATGTCCCCTAAAACTACTACTATTATGGTACTAATATGCACCTTTTAGGGGTAAAGTAGATACAAATATGTCATTTTGAGTCCCCAGTGACAAGCTGTTGTACCCCTAAAGTTGCAGTTTTTGAACTTTTTTTTTCTGACAGTGTATTAAATTCTATGTAAAAAGTCTATCTGCAAAAACATTTTTCAAAAATATGGTAAGTGTATTCTGTGTAAGTTATAGGGCATTTGCATGTTTAAATAAAACCTCAAATTAAAATGGTATAGCCGGTTTTATTTATTTATTTTTATTTTTATTTTATTTTATTTTTTCTTTTAAGTGCATGCTGATTTAAAGCTCAAGGGAGACCCCTACTATTCTTACATAAGTAATTTTTCAGGATACTCTTCTTTAAGTTTACTTTTTTGTTTCTTTTATCTTTTTTTTCTCTATGTAAAGAATGCACATGGGGTATGTTGTGGTGTGCATAAATTGGTTTAAATCTAATCTTCAGAGGCGGTATTACTCCTTGACTGCATTTCATTACCATGACTTGGATGTCTGTCTTTCACTTTGAAACCCGTCCCCAATTTAAAGAAATGGCCAAACCTTCTGCCCCAATCTCTCACGTCAATACATGCAAAACATAATTTAAAGGGTTATTTACAAATGGCATACATGATGACTCTTGATTTAGTTTTCGAGCAACCTCCATTAAGCTGAGGGCACGAGACAGTTTCATACTGAAGAATGCGACAATACGCATATTTATTTATTGCAGTGTTTCATCCTGCCAGAATATGTTTTTTTTTTCAATGCTACCAGCAAGCCATAATCTAATACATTTAGATGAAAGTGGTTGTTTCGATTTAAAAAAAAAACTGCAATAAAGGATGCAAACAAATGTGCACATATACGCACAAGTTAAACTGGTAGGAATACTACAGTGTATCTTAAAAATCTCTTCCCCTCTCTCTCTCTCTCTCTCTCTCTCTCCCTCCCTCTAGAGAGAGAGAGTGAGGGAGAGTACAGTGTAGTCTCAAAAGGGAAACGTCAACTTGTATCCATGCATCACCAAATGGAATCTGGAATCCATGGAATGGAATCCATGGAATCTGTAACATCATACATCAGTTTCTGTGAAGACATGTGCATCCCTACCAGGACTCATTTAACATTCAACAATGATAAGGCATGGTTTACAGCAAAACTCAGGCATCTTCGTCAGGCCAAAGAGGACGCCTACAGAAGGGGGGACAGAGTCTTGTACTATCAAGCCAGAAACACACTGAATAAGGAGATTAGAGTGGCCAAGAGGAACTATGCTAAAAATCTAGAACAGTTTTCTGCCAACGACCCTGCATCAGTGTGGAAAGGCCTGAAAGACATCACCAACTACAAGATGCCATCCCCCTGCACTGAGGCCAATCAACAACTTACTGAAGACCTGAATGAGTTTAACTGTAGATTTGAAACTCCCAGTCTAACACCCCACACCCGCTCTGAACATCTCTCCACACAACCATTAATTTAACACCTCCTGCAAACCCCTCTCTCCCCCACTTCTGCACTTCAGATCAGTGAAGATGATGTGCGCCAGGTCTTCAGGAAGAATAAGAGAAGAAATGCACCAGGCCCAGATGGTGTGACACCAGCATGTATGAAAACCTGTGCTGACCAGCTGGCCCCCATCTTCTCACAGATCTTCAACAGATCACTGGAGCTGTGCGAAGTCCCTTCCTGCTTCAAACGCTCCACCATCATCCCCGTCCCAAAGAAACCCAAGATAACAGGACTTAATGACTACAGACCTGTGGCTCTAACTTCTGTGGTCATGAAGACATTTGAGAGGCTGGTGTTGGCTTATCTGAAGGACATCACTGGACCCTTACTGGACCCCCTGCAGTTTGCAAAGCAAACAGGTCCATGGATGATGCAGTGAACATGGGCCTGCAGTTCATCCTGCAACATCCGGACAAAACAGGGACTTATGTGAGGATCCTGTTTGTGGACTTTAGCTCCGCTTTCAACACCATCATCCCAACACTCATCCAGACAAAACTAACCCAGCTCTCCCTTCCTAGCTCTATCTGTGAATGGATCACCAGCTTTCTGACAGATAGCCAACAGCAAGTGAGACTGGGTGTGACAGAGTGACCTGTCCCTGTTGGTTAGTGCAGCACTTACACACACACACACACACACACCCCATCTTACCTCATCCTCCGTTCTCTGCTGAGGCAATGTGGGTGCACACGCATGCCATTAGCATGCTGGTCTTCATGCACGCAAACATATCCACTTCATTTCCATCCCCGTTAGAATCCATGCTGCGCATAACAATACACATACATACCTGAGTTGTCTTTTGTTTCTATGATCCTATGTTTTGTCATGTTATCGTGTTAATACATACCTGTGTTCAGTGTTTGTCAGCGTCTGTGTTGCCGGTCTTTCGCGTTGCTTTTCCTCCATCGGCCGGCCAAACCCGAGCGGCACCCAGCGGCCTGGATAAATAGTGCCAGGTCCGCTGTGTGTGGCCGCTTCGGCGCGAAGCAACCGGAAGTCGGCTCGTCCATTGTCTGGATAATGGGGGGGGGGATAATGGAAATGTGGCGTTATTATTATGTGTTTATTATTATTTATGTCTACATTTGTATTTGTAGTTTTTGTCTGGTTTTGCTTCTATACATATTTCGTTATTTTATGGGTGTATATATTTATGTGGTGTTGTGAAAATGTATATACTCACCTGAATACTTACACATCCATATTTATAATGGGTTTTAACAAAAGGGGCGGGACTTGGACTATAAAAAGGAACCCCAAAGGGATATTTGAGGTCAGTTAACCTGGCGAGTGAGTCATTGTCTTGTCATTGGAGTAGTTTGCGTGTATATATTCATATATATATATATATATATATTTTCTCCTTTGTTCTTTTGTATAGTTTTTTTGTTTGTTTGTTATTTGATTTTTCTTTGTTACTTTTGTATATAGCTTTTGGTCGTTTGTCTATGGCGACTGTTTCACCTCTCTAGCACTGTAAATAAACATCACTTCACACCTTACATCTCTGCGAGTATTGCCATATTTTTTTTGATTATTATTCTTTTTTTGGGCAAACCCGGTTTCGCCTGACAGCGGGCTGGCGAGCCTAATGTTGACACTAATCTTACTCAGGCACAGAAAGGGGCTCCTGAGAAAAGACTTGTTTGCTTTTACTGCCAACAACTGGGACACAAAGCAACAGTGTGTCCAGTGCGTAAAGCTAAACTGACTGGATTTTGTTATGTCCCAAGGGAAGACGACAGTGTGAACGATGTGCGCAAAACACAGAATGTGCAAGTGACTGTGAATGGACGATTTATGAATGCTTTGTTGGACACTGGAAGCTCCTTGTCACTGCTAAAAAAGAGTCATATGTCACATGTTCCGTTTGGTAAATTGGTCAGTGTACAATGTGTTCACAGGGATGTCAAGCAGTACCCCCAAACAGAAGTTAATGTATGTGTGCAAGACCAAACTTATCTGTTGAATGTGGCTATTGTAGATGACTTACCTGCTGACATGATTTTGGGGAGAGACTTACCAGTGCTCACTGAATTGTTGCATTCTGTTGAAACTTGTATATCCACTTCTAATACTGTAAATGTTGCTGGTCCGGTAATGACACGAGCCCAGGTTAAAGCAGGTCTGCAGCCATTGCCAGACTTTCATCATAGTCTGCTGCAAGGCGGGACCAAGGGTCCCAGGAAAACACGTCGCCAACGGCGACTGGAGAAAGGCCTGGGTACACCAGCCCCTAAGATCCAAACCGAGGGTCTGGGAATTCATGACTGGCAGGTCCCAGAGAATATTGCACAACTGCAAAGAGCTGACGAGTCTTTGAAACCGCTGTTTACTAAGGTGGTGCAGGGAAAACAAGCTGACTTGTGTGGGGAAAAATATGTTGTTGTCAATGATATACTGTACATGCAAACCCCTGATTCTACCCGTTTGGTTGTCCCTACATGTTGTTGTCCCCTTGTGTTACACCTAGCACACAGTGTTCCATGGGCAGGGCACCTGGCACTCCAAAAGACCTATGCACGCATTAGCACACGATTCATGTGACCCTCCATGTACACTGATGTACAAACATACTGCACCACATGCCATACATGTCAAAAGACCAGTGCTGTGCGCCAACGAGATAGGGCACCATTACATCCTCTGCCTGTGATATCTGTCCTCTTTAAGCGCATCACCATGGACATTGTGGGGCCGCTGGAAAGAAGCAGTGCAGGGTACCAATATATCCTGGTCGTCAGTGACTACGCGACAAGGTATCCTGAGGCTTTCCCTCTCCGTTCCATCACTACACCGAAGGTTATCAATGCTCTCGTCCAACTGTTCTCCCGGGTGGGGATACCCGAGGAGATCCTCACGGATCAGGGGACTAACTTTACGTCACGGCTGATGAAGTTGCTGCACCGGCAGCTGGGCATCACCGCCATAAAGACTAGTCCATACCATCCACAGACCGACGGACTGGTGGAGCGCTTTAACCAGACGCTCAAGAACATGCTTCGCAAGTTTGTGTCAGACACTGGAAGGGACTGGGACAAATGGCTACCATTCTTGCTGTTCGCCTACAGGGAGGTACCACAAGCATCAATGAGCTTCTCTCCATTTCGAGCTCCTGTATGGATGGCGGGTTCAAGGGCCACTGGATCTCCTGCTGAAAAGTTGGGTGGCCGCTTCGTCTGGAGACATGAAGTCTGAGAAGGGCATTGTCCAGTACGTCCTTGAGATGAGAGACCGCCTAGAGAGCTACAGGGAGAAAGCCCAAGAAAACCTCAGAAAAGCACAAAAAGCACAGAAGACATGGTACGACCAACACGCCAGATCCCGAGAACTGCAACCTTGACAAAAGGTTTTGTTACTGCTCCCGACATCGACGAACAAACTACTAATGAAGTGGCAAGGCCCATACAGTGTCGTTCATAAGATGGGACCAGTGACGTATGAAATTCATCACCCCAACAAGGGCAAGACTGTACAAACCTATCACATCAACCTCCTGAATGAGTAGAAAGAACCACCCAGCAAGCCAGAAACATCACTGCTGATTCGTGAGGTGCAGGATGATCAGGAGGACGAACAGCCAGAGCCGAAGGTGAGAGAGCCAGCAGAGGTTGATCTCCGTCATCTGGGAGGGGATAAACAGGCTGAGCTGCACCACCTTCTGGTTCGATATCCCTCGTTGTTCCGTCAGAGGCCTGGGCGGACCAGCTTGGTACAACACCAGATCCACCTGCTAGATCAGAACCCTTCACGACAGCGACCGTATCGTGTTCCTGAGAGGCTGGTGGCACCTCTGAAAGCAGAGATTGGGACAATGCTGGAGCTGGGAGTTATTGAACCCTCTAAGAGTGAGTGGAGCAGCCCAATTGTTATCGTCCCAAAGAAAGATGATACATTACATATCTGCATTGACTTTCGAAAGCTGAATGCCCAGTCAAGGTTTGATGCCTATCTAATGCCATGCATAGACGACCTGCTGTATCGGCCAAGCCAGGTACATTACAACCTTGGACTTATGTAAAGGATACTGGCAAGTCCCTCTGGAGGCGGCGTCTAGACCCTACACGGCGTTCCGGACCCCGTTGGGGCTATACCAGTTTACAGTCCTACCATTCGGGCTGCATGGAGCACCCGCAACATTCCAGCGACTAATGGACCAAGTCCTCAGAGGCTGTGAAGAGTGGTCAGCTGCATATCTGGATGACGTGGTCATATAAAGTGCGACTTGGGAGGACCATATTCTACACCTCAGGGAAACCCTGAGCAAGATCCAGGAGGCTGGCCTGTCTTTAAATGTGGCAAAATGTGAGTGGGCGAAGTCCGAGACCAACTACCTTGGTTACCACCTGGGAAATGGGGAGCTAAAGCCTCAAGTGGACAAGGTAGAAGCCGTTCGACACAGCCCAAGACCAAGGACAAAGAAGGAGGTCCGATCCTTCTTGGGACTGGTGGGGTGGTATCGACGGTTCATCCCCAACTTCTCTACCACCGCCGTCCCATTGACCAACCTGCTCTGTAAGAATGTGAAGAACCCGATTGTCTGGACGGAGGAATGTGAAATGGCTTTCAACACCCTAAAGAGGCAGATGTGTTCTGGCCCAGTCCTCATAAGTTCTGACTTCACAAAGGCGTTCATTGTTCAGGTAGATGCTTCGGCTGTGGGAATTGGAGCAGTCCTGGCCCAAGGAGATACGGGTGAAGAGAGACCCATTGCGTTACTGAGCAGGAAACTGCTTCCCAGAGAAAGCCGATACTCTACCGTGGAGAAGGAAGGTCTGGCGATCAAGTGGGCCTTGGAGAGCCTCAGGTACTACCTGCTGGGAAGGGAGTTTACCCTAGAAACAGATCACCGAGCCCTGACGTGGATCCACACCATGAAGGACCACAACTCTCGGGTGACTAGGTGGTACCTCTCCCTGCAACCCTACCAGTTTAAGGTCAGACATCGACCTGGACCCCAAAACAAAATTGCCGACTACCTGTCCCGAAATCCGGTCAGTTCGCGACCTGGAGAGGGGGGAGGTGATGTGACAGAGTGACCTGTCCCTGTTGGTTAGCGCAGCACTTACACACACACACACCCCATCTTACCTCATCCTCCGTTCTCTGCTGAGGCAATGTGGGTGCACACGCATGCCATTAGCACGCTGGTCTCCATACACGCAAACATATCCTCTCCATTTCCATCCCTGTTAGAATCCATGCTGCGCACAACAACACACATACATACCTGAGTTGTCTTTTGTTTCTATGATCCTATGTTTTGTCATGTTATCGTGTTAATACATACCTGTGTTCAGTGTTTGTCAGCGTCTGTGTTGCCGGTCTTTCGCGTTGCTTTTCCTCCATCGGCCGGCCAAACCCGAGCGGCACCCAGCGGCCTGGATAAATAGTGCCAGGTCCGCTGTGTGTGGCCGCTTCGGCGCGAAGCAACCGGAAGTCGGCTCGTCCATTGTCTGGTTAATAAAGGGGGGGGATAATGGAAATGTGGCGTTATTATTATGTGTTTATTATTATTTATGTCTACATTTGTATTTGTAGTTTTTGTCTGGTTTTGCTTCTATAAATATTTCGTTATTTTATGGGTGTATATATTTATGAGGTGTTGTGAAAATGTATATACTCACCTGAATACTTACCCATCCATATTTGTAATGGGTTTTAACAAAAGGGGCGGGACTTGGACTATAAAAAGGAACCCCAAAGGGATATTTGAGGTCAGTTAACCTGGC
>NW_015666969.1:1429429-1442809 GCF_001515625.1 Sinocyclocheilus rhinocerous
CCCTTTGTTCTTTTGTATATTTTTTTTTGTTTGTTATTTGATTTTTCTTTGTTACTTTTGTATATAGCTTTTGGTCGTTTGTCTATGGGGACTGTTTCACCTCTCTAGCACTGTAAATAAACATCACTTCAAACCTTACATCTCTGCGAGTATTGCCATATTTTTTTTTGATTATTATTATTTTTTTGGGCAAACCCGGTTTCGCCTGACAGCGGGCCTGTGAAGACCCGTTGTCTCACACTGGGGAAATTCATGTCAAACAGCCGCAACACCAACACTGGTGCCCCTCAAGGATGTGTCCTCTCCCCACTGCTCTTCTCCCTGTACACCAGTGACTGCACCTCTACTGACCCCTCTGTCAAGCTCCTGAAGTTTGTAGACGACACTACAGTCTATGAGAAAAAAGCGTTAGACTGTGGAAAAAGCTGTCAAATGTTTGTAAAGTCATGTAGCCTACACCCATGAAACTTTTATGCTTAAATCTTTACCTTGATTGAATTGTGTTTTTATAATTCATTTTTTTTATCTCAAAACAGTGGAGAACAGTGGAGAAACCCCCCTGCACTCCCCCTACTCACCATCATGGACAGCACTGTGGCTGGAGCGGAGTCATTCAGATTCCTGGGAATCACCATCTCCCAGGACCTGTAGTGGGTCACTTACATCGACTCATTGTTAAAAAGGCCCAATAAAGGTTGGGCCCCTGCCCACCCTCCAAGAACTGTATACATCCAAAGTAAGGAAAAGGGCTCAGAAAATTACTCTGGATCCCTCACTTTCCAAGCCATCTCCTTTTCCGTAGCACCAAATACCAGGACAGCCAGGCACAAGAACAGTTTCTTTCCCCAGGCACCTCATGAACAGTTAAATGTTCTCCCATTGTGCAATAAAAGTATGTGCAATAACCTTATACTTATTTATCACCCTAAATACTAGTACATCCCTACTACATATTTTTTATTTTTATTTTATTTTATTTTTATTCTATTCCTATTCTATTTTATCTATAGCACACCTGTACATACAATTTATTCTTTTTGTTGTGGTTTATTTATATTTATGTATGTGTATTTTATTTGCATCTTATTTTTATTATCTGTGTGTTGTTGTTGTCTCTGTGTACTGGAAGCTTGTGACACTAAAACAAATTCCTTGTATGTGCAAGCATACTTGGCAATAAAGCTCTTTCTGACTTCTGACAAAATGGCGCTCTGGTGACATTCTCACCTCATTTCAGAGGATACAATGTGTGTTTGAGTTTCGAACTTAAACCTCTCTGATTGGCCATTGCGTTCAAGAAATCAATAGATATGTCTGTGATAGACTCTATGCATGAACGCTGCTTACGTATTTCCAGTAGAATCTCAGGCAGTGACTTCAATTCTGTATAGCGCTATAGTGAAGTGTACTAGCGGCAGAAATCTTTCTTGAAGTATTGTAAACAACAAATAATTTGTATTTTCTAAATAAGTATTGTTATAAACAAATATATTTATAACATCTCATTCTAATTATTGCTTCCTGAAAGTTTAAATATTAATGGTCAAAGACAGTAGTTCCTTTTCAGTCGGTCACTTTCGCCATCACGTCGGTGACCGACGAATTGGGAATCTCGCCAGAGAGACCAATCTACTTTGAGTGTAAACTAAACGATTGCGTGAGTATAAGTAGGCAGCAGGTGCAACGCATATACAGCTTTTCACTTCGGAGCAGAGCAATAATATCGTTCTGCTCCTGCCAAGCTTTGTTTGTTGGAAACAGAATGAGTTCAACGCGCTCTAGAGAGCTTCCGTGCTGGTGGAACGGCACTACAGCGGTGGTGGTTTCGTGGAGGTTGCGTTCGTGGATGAGTCATGTTCTCATTGCTGGAAGATGACCATCTCGGAGTTGTGAGCCAGGCTCCATTACCTCAAAAGGGGTGGAGTTCCGGTGCGTCTGCCTCAATCTAGTTCTCTTCCTGGCAGAAGTCAGGGGAGGACTACTTCAGGCAGTAGCTCGGGCGGTCTGAGGATCACAGTGGCGGCAACCCCTCCGAGGAACCAACCTCCAAGGGTCCCTCACTCCTCTAGCACTCTGCAGCCATTTAAGCTCCCCGAGGAACGTGCTGGGCCCTCTAATAGGACCGTACCAGCCGTATCCTTTGGTGCTCCTCCCGACGATCGGATGTCAATCGCTGGATCGGACGGTAGCAAAGCCTGAATCGGATCCAGAGATGATGGCTATGCTTTCCCGGGCCGCCGTGAGGGTAGGGCTCGAGTGGAGACCTCCACCGCGTCCCGAGCCCTCGAGGTTGGATGACTGGTTTCTTGGGGTGGCCCGTGCTGGTTCTCAGTGCCCCACTCTGCTGCCATTCTTCACGGAGGTGCATGGGGAGTTTACCAGGTCGTGGATGGCACGCCATGGCGTTGCTGCAGGTCAACCAGGCTAAGGTACTGAAGAACCTGCACGAGGCTGGTCATGATCAGTACCGCAACTGACCTCACACTCCAAGTGACGAAGGTCACCACGAGTTCTTTGGGTCATGAGATGTCCCCGCTTGTGGTCCAGGACCGCCATCTCTGCCTGTGTCTGGCCGACATGAGGGACGATGACAAAGTGCAGTTCCTCAATGGTCCCATGTCCCAGACCGGCCTCTTCGGCAACACAGTCGAGAGCTTTGCCCAGCAGTTCTTGGCTGCACAGAAGCAGACTGAGGCGATCCGTCACATCCTGCCCCGTCGGGCAGCTGCTGCCTCCACATGCTCGCCGGCCGCAGCGCCTCAGCCTGCTTGTCGCCGAGGGCTTCCCCCTACGTCCGCCCCCGCTCCTGTGCCACAGCTGCGGCAGCCTCCAGCCAACCAGCGGCGTGGAGCCGGTCGTAGGGCGGCCTCCCTACTTGTCCAGGCCCCTGCCAAACCTGGTGGCAAGCGGAAGAGCAAGAGGCCCTGAGACAGGCGACCCAGAGATGGAGGGAGCTTCTCTTCGGGAGATGGTGTGCGCACCACTCCCTCCCCCAGAGGAGGGCTCGGCGGAAAATCTTTTGTTTTGTTTTGTCCCACCGCTGACCTCTCGGTCCTCCATCTTGACAAAAGAGCAATTTCCTCTATCTCTGGGTCCCGAGAGGGGACGGAGAATTGTGGATGGGCCAGTTCCGTATCACTCATCCTCCTCTGTCGCCAGCAGGCAGCAGTGGGCGGTCCGAGAGCACTATCAAAGGCCCTACTCATGCACCCTCCGCCCAACCATGGAACTAGGTAAGTGTTGCATACTCTGCACACTGCATACTCAGACCCCGCTTTGGTCTGCCCACGAGCTGCCCGAGCCGGGTCCCTGTGTTCCACCTTGCTGCCCCACTGTGGGTACATCGGTGGTTCCGCTGGTCCTGCTTGCACGGTATCTGGGAGCCTGGCTAGCGCTGCCCAGCCCATCTTGCTGGCTGCTTTGTACCATCAGACTCGGCTATGCGTTTCAGTTCGCCCGGCATCCCCCTAAATTCAGGGGCATCCACTTCCCATCAGAGAAGGCAGCCGATGCTCGGAAATCGCAGTCCTGCTGGCGAAGCATGTGATAGAGCCGGTCCCTCCAGCCGATATGAGGATGGGGTTTTACAGACCCTACTTCATTGTACCCAAGAAAGGCGGTGGGTTATGAACGATCTTGGACCTGTGTGTCTTGAACCAGGCCCTTCACAGGCTACCGTTCAAGATGTTGACGCAGAAATGCATCTTTCGGTGCATCCGTCCCCTAGATTGGTTTGCGGCGATCGACCTGAAGGACACGTACTTTCATGTCTTGATCCTTCCGCGGCACAGACCCTTTCTGCGGTTCACATTCGAAGGACAAGCATATCAGTACAAGGTCCTGCACTTCGTACTGTTCCTGTCCCCCCGTGTCTTCACGAAAGTTGCGGAGGGGGCTCTTGTTCCCCTGAGAGAGCAGGGTATTCGGGATCAGTTATGTGAGCACAGGGACCTGGTGCTCAGGCACCTAAGCTTGTAGGGTCTTCGGGTCAACTGGGAAAAGCACAAACTCTCCCCGACACAGAGGATCTCTTTTCTTGGTGTGGAGTTGGATTCGTCAAACAGACAGCACGCCTCACAGAGGAACGTGCTCAGTCGGTGTTGAACTGCTTTAATTCATTCAAGCGTGCAACTTGTGACAGCTCTTGAGCAGACCCAGCATATGAACACCACGAAGCGACCTCAGATGCTTCTGACTCCAAAGGAGGAGGTGGCAGGCGAGTTACGATGGGAGCGCAGACCAGACAGCGACTCACAGGCCTCAAGGATAGTTTCTGTCACCAGAGAGAGATTAGGTACCTGCAAAGCACTGGAAAGAGGCAAACAAACAGTTTGAGAATGCTCAGCATTGGACAAAGCCAGGACTGTGTTTACATCACCAGAACTGGGTTTGTCCAACTGCTCACATTCATAATAAGGTTTAATCATATTGACATGGCAAAGTATGCTACGACGGGCACGGTCAGGAGTAGCTACAATGTAATCCCTGTCACTGACTCTCTTTTCTATGACATAGGGGCCACTATAACGTGCCTGACGACTGGAACCAGGAATTGGGTAAAAACACCAGAACTTTATCCCCAGGCTTAAACTGTCTAACTTTGGCCTTTTTTTCAAACCAGCTATTCATTTTGGACTGAGCAGCAGACAAGTTTTGTGTAACCAACTTACAAGCTCTAACTTGTAACGAAAAGAGCTGACTTAATCAAGCAAATTTTTTGGTTTGGACTCATTCAACAAATTCTCCTGAAGCAGTTTTATAGGGCCATGCACATTATGAGCAAACACTAAATCTGCTGGGCTGAAACCAGTAGACTCCTGTACAACTTCCAGAGATGCAAACAGCAAGAGATGTACACCATCATCCCACTCCTTTTCAAATTCAAGGCAATATGTACAGAGCATCGACTTGAGATTTTAATGAAACCTCTACAGTGTTCCTTGTCTTTTTGGGTGGTAAACACTTGAAACACAGTGGGTGATGTTCAGCTGATCGGCCAACTGCGCAAAAACACAAGACATAAAATTTGTCCCCTGATCGGTTTGAATTACCTTAGGGAGTCCAAAAAAAAAAAAACTTAACGAGTGCTTTTACAACAGCGGGCGTAGTGATTTTACGCATGGGTATAGCTTCAGGAAAGAGTGTTGAAGCACACATAATGGTCAATAAGAACTGGTTGCCAGATTTAGTATGGGGCAATGGACCCACATAGTTGACAATAACATTATCAAATGGTGCATCTACAGCCAGAATAGGATATAAAGGGTATGGCGGGATGGGTGGGTTTGACTTTCCAGAAATTTGACAAGTATGACATGTTTTACAGTGCAACTTCACATCCTGTTTTAACCCTGGCCAAAAAAACTGCCGCAAGATACGGTTGTAAGTTTTGTTAAAACTTAAATGACCAGCTAAAGGATTGTCGTGTGCCAGACTAAGTATTTCACTGTGAAACTTGTTTGGCACAACAATCTGTGACAATACTCCAGTCATCCTGTGTGGAAGCGAAAGGTGGTGTCCACTTACGCAGCAGTACATCATTTTTAAGAAAATAGCCAGAAGCCCTGTCTGCAAGCTCCTCTTCAGAGACAACCAATTCAAATAAAGAGGTGAGAGATCACACTTCTGCTCAGAAAGCAGATGTTCCCGGGACATGTGCTTGCCACCAAAGCTCTCCAATGGCTTCTACGGCTCTAGCACAGCGTAAAGCAAACTGTAAATGCTGCCTCCATCTGAGGCCATGGGATCAGAAGCAGTAGGTGGAGGGTGCGCGGTAGGCCTACTGTCAGGGGATAACTTGGACTCTATGTCAGGATCTATCATAAAGCTACCCTCCCCCACCAGGGGTGTCAAACTCAATTTCTGGAGGGCCGGAGCCTGCAGAGTTTAGATTCAACCCTAATCCAACTAATCAAGTCATTCAGGCTTATTTGAAAACGACATGGTATGTGTGTTGGAGCAGGGTTGGAACAAAACTCTGCAGGGCTCCAGCCCTCCAGGAATTGAGTTTGACACCCCTGCTCTAAACCATCACATTCTAAAACATTAGCTTTAGCCATAGCACGCGTAACAGCACACAGAGGAAACACTGGGATACTTTGTCTGCAAATCATCAGAGCGTTCAGAGACAAGGGGCACAGCAGTAACCTTGGGACTTACTAGAATTGTACCCCTAGCTAAATCATTACCTAAGAGGAAATTTTCCTTTAATGGGAAAAGCGGCGCACACGACCACCGCAACTGGACCAGACACCAGGTCCGAGTCGAGCTGAACAAAGTGCATGGGCAAATTAACAAATTTCATTCCAAAGCCCTGCACCAGCTCACTACAGTTTAAGGAGGTTTCATTTTAGAGAGGCAACACACTTTGTAGGATAATAGACCTAGAAGCAGCTGTATCGCGTAAAATAGTTACTGGGACTTTTATGCAGCTGTCAGACAATGAGACAGTGCCCTTCATAATGAAACGGGAATAAATGTCCAAGTCCACGCTTTCAGATTGAGAAGTGTGCAGGCCTTAAGATGTTTTGACCAACACAACAGTTTTAGGTTTATTTTTATTCAACAAAAAACTATTGTTAATCAAATGGCCACACGTTCGCTAGATTCTATAGCCTTCGTGTTGAGCCGGTATCATCCTGTGTTCTCACCTCAAACGGGTAGAAGCACCGAGAGGCCCAGCTTAGTGTCGGCTTGCTATGTCACAAATCATGATACTTGCTCCAGAGTGTCCGTACTGTAGACCCTGTCGAGCTCCTCCATCTCCCTCGGCAGCCAGATGTGGCAGAGCATCTGGTGCCAGGCCCTGACCTGATGAATCCGTGAGAACCGGTAGAGGGCTGGGTCCCATATGTAGTGACCTAAGTGGATCCCATATGTGTATTCTTCCACGGTATAGCTTAAGCATGTGTTTCCACGGCAGACTTCTCTGCCATCCCTGCAATTCATATGTGTAAGTTTCACTTGGATTCTCCTTCGGGAAGGATGGGGCTTCTGCAACGTTCCTGTTCCAAGTAGAACGGGTACGTTTTCCCAAGTGGGCAGTGCTTAGACAACAGTGACTGGCCGTCCTGTTGCGAGCCCTGGCCTATACCTAAAGGGGTGCAGGAGGCTCGCACAGGACACTGGAAGGGATTCCCAATTTGTCGGTCACCGACGTGACGTCGAAAGTGACCAGCTGAATGGGAACGTCTCGGTTATGTATGTAACCCTTGTTCCCTGAAGGAGGGAATGGAGACGTCACGTCCCGCTGCCACAGCTGCTGTACCACCGCTGAGCAGCCGGGTCACTGGCTTGGCTCCTCAATGAAAACCTGAGTATGCATTACACCTGCTGCCTACTTATACTCGCGCTGCGATCAGTGGCAGCTGGATGCAATCATTGCATGCTAATGTGAATTGGCTCGTTTAGTTTACACTCGAAGTAGATCGATCTCACTGGCGAGATTCCCAATTCGTCGGTCACCGATGTGATGTCTCTGTTCCCTCCTTCAGGGAACGAGAGTTACATATGTAACCGAGATGTTTTGCCAAACATTGTTGTCTCGTTGTACGAAAGGGGCTATTACCCACCTTATTTCAGTAGAATATCTTCTCCTTTTCAGCACAATGCCTTAATACAAGCGAAGTACTGAAGAATAAACACTAGAGACATTTATACCCTTTATACCCTTGGCTTGGCTACTTACACTCTTCACAACAATACAATAGAACAGCACAATATGTTAATTAAAATAACATTTAGTATATAAATTGTGGATGGATAAATTTGCATTTATTTGAACAAATGTAGATAATGTAAACATGTAAATATAAAGAACTTTGATACTTTAGTGTTGTCTGCAATGTCGTAATGTGAACATAAATATAAACAACTTTGATAGTGTTGCCTGCACAGCAGTAATGTAAACATGTAAATAAATATAAATTACTTTGTTACCTGCACTATGGTAATGCAAACATATAAATATATTATGCATATAAAAGTAACTTTAATAAAAAGTTAAACATTTCCTGTACAACATTGTTGTGTATATATATGGACAAACTAGCAGACAGATGGGTCAAGGCTGTAACCAACAAGTGGCAGATGTGGCGGCGATGGGACGTCTTGATGGTGAATGATGTTGCAGGTTGTATCTGCTGGTATGACAACACACTCCCAGCCTAAACATTTCCAAAGGCAGAATCCGCCAATGAATCCTCACTGAACATCCTGATTGAGGTGACCAGAGAGGATGTAGTGCTGACAATAAGTCCTAATACAGCTCGGCCAAATTCGAGGACTGAAAGGTCAGGCAGCTCGCTGGTGACACCTCTGTAAAGGGTACTCCTGAAATAAAAATAAAGTATTAAAGTAAATTCCCTCATTTTTATTATTTTTTGTTTATCTTAAGTATTTTTTGACACTGGTAGTGGAACAGTCCATTTATTATTTCAGGCCTAGATATAATAAATGGACTGTTCCACTGCCAGTGTCAAAAATTAACTTTTTTTTTGTATCTGCAAAAGATATAAAAATATAAATATAATTTATATTTTTATAAATTATGAGTTAAGCAAAAAAGGTGGAGTTTTTTTTCTGAATTATTACTGTTGTCCACAGAAATTTTGCTGTAAATGCTGTATTACTCACCATTCATCCATAAATCCTATGTATCACACAGAGCAGAGGTTGTTCTGTTCTTTTCTGTTCTGTCTCATCAATAATCTTTCCGACAAAGCCAATAAAGATAATTTGAACTGCGTGTATTTATATATTACATCATCCCTTAATCAATCACGTTTATTTTAAAAGGATTTGATAATTCACTTTAACTTACCATTGTTCTAGGTTTGTGCCAGCTCTGTTCTCTTTCAATACAGCTATGAACAGGAGGAACTTCACTGATGCCAAGCTGCGAGTGTCGTGCTGTCTGGTACAATAATGCAGTATTATTGCGGTTGCACAGTGCAACAGTAATTTTCTATTAAAATATTTGTTAAGTATAAATTTAAATAGAAATTTGTTAAATATTCAAATATTCAATTTACATACCCATATACTGTAAGGAGTACTATACCCAAATTTAAAATCTTAAGCTCTACGAACCTTTTTACAGAATAGTTTAATTATGCCTTTGTAAGAAACCTCAAAACCTCTATATAAAACGAGCATTTAATTCAGACTTAAGCTAATATCTTGCTAATATCACGCTTATCTCTCATTGTCACCTGATTCTTGTTGGAAATCGAGAAATTATTCAGTTAATATTCATAGTCCAAAAATCATATATGTTGCATAAACAAGCACATCCATCAAAATGAATAAAATATAAGTAAATATAAATAAGTCATAAATAAGTAAATGTTATCTGAATAATACAGTCAGGTATGAACTGTAAGAAACTGGGACTTAGCTAGATTTGCTAGTGTAACGTGGTGTTTGGGTTTTGTTTCTTGTTCATTGTTTTCATGTCTTTTATTTTGGAGTTTGGCCACAGTCATGTTCTGTCATGTGATTCCCTGGTCTGTGTGTCGTGTTCTGATTGGTACCTTGGTTCATGTGTCATGTTCTCATTAGGTGCGTTCGACTTCATGCGGCGCCGCGCAAACCGATCGGCGGCTGACTTGAAGCAGTGCATGTCGGTTAGAAATTTAGTCCGACTTGAACCGGCGCCGGAACGCACCTATTGGTTGTCTTAGTCATGTGTCTTGTTTCTCATTGGTTGGTTCTTGTCATGTGACCCTCATTGTTTGATATAAATAGCCCTCATGTTGCTTTTGTTCTTTGTCTAGCTTTCATGTTGTAACCCTGCTGTTGGTGAGTCTGTTTATGCCAAGTCAAGTCTGTTCAAGGCTTTTGGATTATGTTTTGTCTTTGTGTAAATAAACTGCACTTGGGTTCTCACTTCAACTCGCCTTCAGTGAACCATTCGTTACAGCTTGTTGCATATAGCATGAAAATACTCACCCTCAAAGTGTCGATGTAACTCAAAACTTCTGCTTCTTGCTGTGAGGACTGCTGCTGACTGTCTCACAATGCGATTAACATTGTTCACAGTAATCCAGGGAAGCTCTTTTAAAAAGCGAGTGTAAAATATCAACTTCTCCTACAATGTCTCCACAGTTAATGCCGATAGCAAAAATGGCTTCCGGTGCTACACCGGATGTAACTGAGCTGGCTGAGGCAAAATGTGGAAGTGATTGTGCATAGAGTCAGTCAATTGGCTACATTGCTCAACGCTGCAAACACACATTAAAAAATAGAAACCTTTGACCAGATATGAAAAGCCTTATGCAGTGCTGACCGGATTGGTTAGATGTTTGTGAAAGTAGGAAAAAGGTCCGGTTTGAAGTGTTTTTGAGACTGATTTTGGTAAACCGAAGTTTTATGGAGAAAATACTCGGCAATGGTGTTGACTGATGAATTTGCACATGGATTGGCTTTCAGCATATTAAAAACATCAGATATACATGTAAACAATTTCAAAAACTTGATTTTCTTTAAAATAACAAAATTATAAAGCGGATGGAAAAAAGATGCCAACACATTCTATGAAGTAACTCTGATCAATTTATTTTGAATGATGTAAAGTGATGGACGAATTTCAATTTGGTGACCAATTAGTCTCCAAAACATCTTGATTATGATATTAGAGTTTTTTTTTTTTCTTCTCTAGAGTGACGTTTGCTCATTAATGTGATGGGGCCCATGGTTTGATTATTTTAAAGGCAGTATGGTTTGATATGAAAATTGTAACCTTGGTGACAAGAGCATGAGTCATCCGAGGAAGAGTGGCACCATTTTGCCGTCTGAATATTTTGACAAGTGAAAGGGCTTTTTGAGTGCAGTGCACTAACATTAGGGTCATACTGTCTTTGCCCATCACTTCCTTCACTGTGTCAAATGTCACTGAGCAGTGACATAGCTTCAGGCTGCCCATGGTATTTTAAACTGACATAGAACATTGGAGAACTCCAGTAACACTGCTTACTACCTAGTCTGCGCAACTGCTGTATAGATGGGGCTGTTGAATTGGGGGTTGAGCTAAATGGGGGAGAGTCTGCCAATGTTAATAGCAGTTCATTAGCAGTGCGGGTGTATACTGGTGAATTCACAGTTGAGTAATAGCAGTCATCAGCCTTTGGGCAAGATTCAGACAGGCTGAGTCACAAAATAGGGGGAAGCTCGTATCTATAATTGAAATAATAATGAATTTCAATTCTGAATGTTCACTACACAAAAATCGCCAGATTTAGAGTGTTTCAAACCAAATAAAAACTGACTATTGGATGTAGATGTAGGGTTTTCAAAAACCCTAACACTAAGGTATTGAACTTCAATGCATAACTTGTCCTACACCAAACATGAATGCCAAAATCATTTGGCTTGTTAAGGTGAGATGCACTGTAAATGAATAAATAAGTGAATGAATTAATGAATGAATGAAAAGACAAGACAAAAATTTTGAAATATTTTCCAGTTTATAGTACTCTTTGAACCACAAAATCTAAGTGCAGGAGTTTAATAAATGCTCAGGAGCAAACAAGTAATCCAACACAGGCAAAACATAGAACTCAAACATGGGCAGAGAGCAACCGCTACAAATATCTAACGACTGACAAAGGAACAAGGGAAACACTAGGGCTATATATACAGAGGGAAATTAGGTAACAAGGGAGAGGAACCAATATGTAACTATAGAAACAAACAAGGGTTATCATGAGAGCTAACAACCAAGCAAGCACAGGGAACAAAAGGAACAAGAACTAAAACACAGGAAGAGAACACAGGGAACAAAGCAAAACACAACATACAGTAAAATTCCTACACCAAAACACAGGGCAGACAAGACAGGAATCGTGACACTGAAAATGTGTTGAACAAGAAATCTATAGTTGCCTTGAATTTATTAGCTAAATGAGACATTTTGAATTTAGTGAACAAACAAATTAAAAATGACAAAATAGTGTTACTTTACCATTTTTAAGAGAATAGTTTAAGATAATAGAACCTAAAGATTTAAATTCATAAGGTTCTGTTGAATTATTTCCAACAATTCATTTTTACAGTGTGTGTTGTTAACTTTTTTTTTTGTTATCAGACATACAATTTTCATCCAGCGGATGATAAAATGGAGGAACAAACTCTAAAATACTTACACTGAAGGAGGAATCCAAGGCAACACCCTACCAACCAACTCCAACACCCTTGGAACTGCATAACAATGTGCTAAAAAACCTCTCAGAACACACAATTGCAAAGCAACACCCTGGCAACCACAACAATGTGTTAAAAACTAGTGCTGTCAAAATTAGCGCGTTTACGCATGCAATTAATTTTTTTTACTTTAACACGTTAAAAAATATTTAATGCAATTAAATCCTCCGGGGCAGAGCTCGGGTTGGCCACCTCACTCACAACTGCAGCTTCTTGTCTTGACAAGAATTGCATTTATTTAGACCCAGAACATCTTTAAGACCACATCAAACGGGAGACTTTTCAGACGTACACTCCAGCTTCACCTCAGGGCCAGGCTCTAGTTAAAGGAGTGGGGAAAAGGTACAGGTGGTGAGATGAGGGAGTTTCAGTAGAATAACAATGAACAGATGAGATGTTGTCAGGCCATATGTCAGTAAAAATGAATTGTCCTGTCCGGTCAGCTGTTATACTGTGCTCGTAGCACGTGCCCTTCAATTGCACGCACAAATGCAGTGGCACAAATTGTATATAATTTCATATTAAAGCGCAAATGAAAGCATGCAATGTTGTAGTTATGTCATCAGTTAAGTCATGAAGTTACCAAAAAAGACGATTAAATCTGCCTTAAAACTGTGCATGTAAGTATTTGTTATGAGTCACATTTAAGAACATGTCTCTGAAATGCAGAGACTGTCAAAACTGTCCTGGAGCAGCCCAGCACTGTCTCCCTCATCTAACACACCTGATTCAGCTCATCAGCTCATTAGTAGAGACTTTAAAACCTGAAGTGGGTCAGAAAAGGTAAAAAGTTGTGAGAAAAAAGGATGCGTGTCAGATCCGCAACATGTTCAGCAGCGGCAGCTCTTAAAGCAGCCAAAATAGCCTAATAATTCAGCTGCTATGATGTCTGTTAATCAAAGAACAAAAGAAAAAAAAGAAAAAAAAAGAGGAAATCATTCATCTATATTTAATTTAGAATTTAGTGTTTGATAACTTTATTCAATTTCTGTATATTTCCTACATGCTGAATGGCACAGGTAGCTAAATATGACATTTATTATTATGGGTTTATGTGAAGATTGTTGTAAGTTCACTTAAATTAGAAGCTGGTATTTTTTAAAGTCTAGTAAATGTTAAAATGGCTATAGTCAATAGTTAAATATTAGCTAGCGGGCGAGCGAGCGAGCGAGCGAGCGG
>NW_015666969.1:1442874-1463052 GCF_001515625.1 Sinocyclocheilus rhinocerous
TCTAATGGCGGAACAATGTCACAAAAATGACCATCACGAACACACACACTGTTTCCTAATACTAAATACTACTATGTATATAAAATATTATTTATTGAATAATAAACAACAACAACAGCCATCATAAAAGCCATGCTCTAATATACAGCATTAAAGTTACATAAAATATAACGTGATGAGATTTTGCCTTCAGCTGAAATTATTTGCTCTGGAACAAAAAATAGATTAATGAGACCAAAGACTGCCAGTCAGATTTACTCAAAAAGAATTATATCTCATGTTTAACCACTATAGTGACATTAGAGCCAGCGGCAAATTACAAAAGATCTGCCCGAGGTTATGGTGCTCTCGGCGGGTTCATGAGCGCTGAACGGTCTGAAGCTCACGTCTCTGAAAACGTCGAAGCAAATTTTCAAATAGACGTTATCATTATATATATATATATATTTTTTTTTTATCGATTGACATCACTAGTTAAAACCTCTCTCAATACACAGCGACTGCGTTGCAATGACCTGGCAACCATCCCCAACTCAACTCTGTAGTATCATTGTGGTGGTGAGTTATGCATAGGTAAATGTCACTCACGTCACGTGTTCCTCGGAAAATGTAGATGTAGTTTACATTAAAATCGAATATTTGCCCAGCAAATAATTATTTTAGTTGTTCTTGAAAATGTCATTGCCACTTGGTTGGTGAATTAAAAGAGAATATTAAACCAATATTGTTTGATTAAACCAACAGGACATTTTCTACAGGTATTTAGACATGGATTCCTTCATAAGATTATGATTCATTCTAGCCTCCCACTCTGAGGGTTGCCTGGGCTTTTATTTGGGTAAATGAAAGGAGGATTAAACAGAAAAGGTTTCATTTTTAGAAGTGTTTTATTTCACAGCCCGAGGATGCAATGAAAACAAAGTGAACTATTTCTGGCCGAGTCTCAATAACTTGTTCTTTGGTTCTCATTCAGTTGCATAAGTTTTACAGCATGTGCCACCCACTGATAAGAAGATACTTTGGTTAGTTTACCAGGGAGGGAAGGGCAGGTCAAGTTAGTTTAAATTGACACTTCAAAGACCCTGTGTGGTATATACAGCACATTGTGTGCCCACTTTAACATTACCACCTACGCTGAAAGCACAGGGTTATCGAACTCTCTAACTGGGGCAATGATTGTTGAATTCACAGTAAGCTGACACTTCATAGCATGTACAGCCTTCCATGATGTATAAACCAGTTTTGCTTTGATTAAGGCTTTGAAATGAAAACCATTGTCAAGATGAAGTCCAGGGTACATTAAACTTTGATAAGTGCACAGTTTACCAGTTGAGCAGTCATGGTTCCTTTTTGCAAGGTTATATTAGAGAACACAAAATATGTTTTCAGTTGTTTATGATGTTGGGATTAAATAGCAATTTCCTCTCTTTCTAATGGTTGAAAAATAGCCAGAACCAAAGGTTAAGGGTTTCCATGTGGCATATGTTTGCGGTTTGCATGCTCCATGCGAGCAACGGCCATTAAGATGAAATGGAATGCTAACCGTTTCAGGTATATTAGACATCCATGGCTGGGCCAATCACAGCCATACACCCAGCTTCACAGCATGAAGAAGACAATACAAAGGTCCAGCAATAGCACTCTAATGGGTAAGTCATTGAAGGCTATTGCTTTGCCTAAAATCATTTATTTGAGACAGCACTTTATTTCTACACAGCTTTTTATGTGAGCAATCGAGCAAAAGGTGCCTGTCAAAATGTACTTAGACACCAAAATGCTTTTACTGTCATTAAAGAAAACCACTTTATTATCGTACAAGAACGAACAGATAGAGCCAGATGCATTGGTCCTGATCTGAATATATAAATCCTCACATTTATTCACACACGTGTCCCCGAGGAAACACTCAACATGAATACATCCGCATTCATATATCATGGTGGCAGGAATAAAATAGAAAAAAATATGCCCAATGCCAATAAATCACTGCTTAATTTACTTTGCCCTGCCAGTTTTGAGAATTCACTGCCTTTCTGCGTGGAATTGAGAATGACCGTCCCAGTAACTCTCCAAAAGTGCTAGTATGTGCGATGAAGAAAAGAGACCAAAATCTTGATGGAAGTAAGCAAGATTACTATATTGAATAAAGAGTTATTATTATAAACTAGAACTGTTGATAAAGACAAAAGTGATTGATTTAAAAACATTTTTTTGTTTGTTAATTTTTTTGTTGTTGGAAAATGTTAAAGTACAAACAAATTAAATGAAAGTAAGCAAAACAATGTTGTAAAAAAGTAATAAATTGTTTTATTAGTCATTGCACTCATTGGATTATTATTATTTTTATTATTATTATTATTATTATATTTTAGATTTGAGATTTTACTGTACACATAACACATTAAATCTCAGCACAACATTAAGGGGTTAAACGCATAAGTTACATAATTATTTCCGGTTATGGGTGTTGTAACCTTGGGTAATAACACTTTTTTTATGTTCTTTAGGTTTTTTTGCTTCAACCTTTGATGATAAATATGCATTTAAAAAAACCAATACAGCCTTGGACGCAGAGAGTGATTG
Organism: Sinocyclocheilus rhinocerous; assembly: GCF_001515625.1. Taxonomy (NCBI): domain Eukaryota; kingdom Metazoa; phylum Chordata; class Actinopteri; order Cypriniformes; family Cyprinidae; genus Sinocyclocheilus; species Sinocyclocheilus rhinocerous. The sequence continues at coordinate 1,445,458 of NW_015666969.1, forward strand.
ACTGACTAATGACTGTCTGCTGATTTGCTTGGCTTATAAGGGAATAATTCACATGAATAAATAAATAAATAAACTGTCATAATTTATTTACTATTTTTCAGTCTGTTGCTGACACAAAGCTATCGTAAATCTTCAAACTGCAATATAATCAAAAAGTTGCATTGGATACTTTTATGATTCTTTTATGGTGCTTTTGAGCCCTTTTTGATGGCTGAAAGCTTCAATTCCCATTCATTTTAATTGCATGTTAAAAGAACGACCAGCATCATCTTCTGGATTTTTGCTAATACAAATTAGAAACAACATCAGATTAAGTATATGATAATAAAATATGTTTTTGGGTGAACTATTCCTTTAAATCTTTTATCAGTTTACTTTCACTTGTGCTTCTTGCCTACTCAATGAGCTGCATCAGGAGTGTGTTCCCAGCTGGCGAGATAAAGGACGCTTGCGATATGTGATTGCCAATGATAGGACTTTTGAAAGGAACATACTCTGGTTTTGAATTATTGAGCAGTACATTCAAGGGTGCTGATTACGACACCTCAAAGAGCCATAATGAAGCCATTCCCGCAAGGACATGAATCGGATCCATCTAAAATGTCAATATCAAACCAGGAAGACATATGGAAATAGACAACCTTATAATGTCCTTTAGTATAGAGACCCAGAGTTCTTCCCATCTGGCAGAAAGCAAATCCCATTAGAGAGACATTATATTTAGATGTGCATTGTGTCATTGTGTCGTCCCTGCTGACTATATACTTACCTTAAGTTGCTGTGGTAGACTGTTCTGCAGTTAGAAATAATAATGACGCCTTCAAGATGTCCGTAACCTCTGCATTTAGAGAAAAGGAACAACAATATACTATGTTTAATACAGTAATATTCCAATTATGAAATATTGGTTGGTAAAAACAGAATCATGTGGCTTGCTGTGAGGTTGTATTACAGAAACTATGTGCATGATATGAATAGAAGCTGTTAAAAAAAATGTAATAGGCAATGTGATACTCTGAGATTGTTTATTTATTTGTTTATTAACAACATTCTTAGTAACTGTCCCCAGTAAAACTTAAAACAACAGTAAACATGTGATCGCCCACTAAATGCAAATGTGCTCAATCTGCAAACATATTCTTGTCAGGGTAACTACAGCAAATTATCAATTAGCAACACACACACACACACACACACATACATTTGCCTTAGTTTAATTCCCGAACAGGGTTTTATGTGACATTTAATATGAAGTGAATTCAGCAGTCTTTGTTTTGCCAAATATTATCTTCTTCAGAAGCAAAGATATTGTGCAATTATGTAGTTTTATATAGAAGCATGTGGACCTCAACACATAAACTTCAACAACTGTTGCAACCAACAAACGTAATTAAGTAAAAAAAAAAAAGATGAGCTCTTAACACCACCACACAGCAAATAACTAACAGTGACAACAACAGCAGCATAAATAAAGCCAGTAAACAGCCAAACAATAATCCTCAGTGGTATCTGCATAATTTATTCATGCATGTTGGGAGCTTGCAAAACTTTAAACAAATCTGCAACATTATTTAGGGACAATATTTAGGTTAATTGTGTTGGTCTAACATGTTTTTATGTGGATTCAAAATAATTTGTTTGATATGTGACTAAAAGCCCCATTGATAAAGAAAATGCATTTCCTTATTTTACAATGTAATCCTTTTCAAAAACAATACACAGAGAGTCATGTGTTTTATTGTAAACAATGTGAAACAAATAATCTGGTTATTTTATATTTACTCTGTTTTGTTACTTATTACATTTATACTATTGTATTCAATAAAGAACACTGTCTGGAAATAATTTTAGCTCTTGAGATGCATCTTAAAGAGACTATTGACCATGTGGCAGAGCTTTTAATGGAAGAGTTTCTTTCCAACTTTATTATTTTCTCAAACAGCAACACATGCAGTGCTGCTTATTAATGGTGTCTGCTGAACATTTTGTATTCAAATGAGATCAAACTGAAAACAAGCACAGATTGCAAAAGAACTCTAAGCATGGCCGATAACAAATATGACATTATGTCAGTTCATATTCATTTATGTTAACGCACTCAGCATTGTGTGAAATTCTAATGGTTATACAGCGACCTTTAAATTGCATGCCTATACATTTATGTGATTAGAGTAAAAATTAAAATGTTCTTATATTAACACTTTACAATTTTGTTAATGGAACTCTGAAAATCTTAATTGGATGTAAATGGTTTAATGGATGTAGAAAAACTTTCATCCTCCCAATCTGGATCATAAACAACCCAGATCTGTTTATTTGCCTGACCATCTGTTTTAATTGATCTATTTTTTAGCCCTTGTTGATTGTATATTTGATCATTTTTAGCATCCCTTTCTCTTTCCTCACATTTTCAATGTTAACTAATAAAAAGTGTTGAATTTATAGCTCACAATGCTAAATAATACAATGACATTTTAATTCATTCATGTTTAAAGTTTTTAATTAGCAGGCAATCAGCAGCCATTGTGTCATAAATGTATTTTCGCTGCCAGTGTACTTATAAGGTAGAATGAGAAATTTTTGAGAAATTGACTGTCATATTAACACAATCTTCAAGCAAAATAAGAAGGTAAGTCTAGAATCTGAAGCCTAATGTGAACTCCTAAGACTAGCTCTTCAAAAACCGAGTGATTCAAGAACAAACTGAATTTTGCATCCCTTAGTCTCCCAAACCTGGAGTATCATGACTTAATTGTGTAGAGAACCGTCCAAAACAAGCTGGATTTCTCCCGATGGTCATTTAACCTCTTTCATAAAGATATCCTTTACATCTACATCTAGAAATCAGTCATTTTTGACACCACCAAACCTGGTTTAAAGCAGAATAATAAATGACAATGAGAGCAAAGTGCCAAAATTGTAAATGCAGCTCAGATTTGGGTAGTGAAAATTTCTGAAATGTGCTCGCATGTCATTATGTATTTGAAAAGACACTTGAGGACAGACATTGCTTTTGAATGACGGAGGTCTGACTAACCTATTAACACAAAGCCATTATTTAATCAGTACGAAATGCCTTTAGAAGGAGTTTGTTAGCTCCAATTTCAAATTGGATTATCATATAACTGCCTGTATAACTGGATTGATCATTGTAGGTCTGCTTTGTATGATTGATAGATCTGAGGAAAGCACTGTGATTCAAGGTCATCATGCAAATATGATCAGTCTCAGGGCTATTATTGAGAGAACAGCAGCGGTCAGATATGGAAACTGGTTTACTGTTGCAATTCTGCAACCATCTAGTTTTGGTCTTTGCCATTTTCTGTAATATAGATTATCTCTCACTCCCCCACCCCCCATGCTATCAGTTAAGTATTTATTTGTTTGTATGATTGATTAGATCAGTGGTTCTCAACCTTTTTACTCCAAGCCCCCCCTCCTCTCCGAATCAATACTGCAAGGCCCCCAACCTTTTCTTTTCACAAAAACCTTTGTATTATTAATTTTCAATTTCGATGTAATGTACACAAAACTAATTCAATATATATTTAAACTTTCAGTGTTTTCAGTTTTGTTTTGTTTTTTGTTTTTGCAAACATACTTTGCAAAAAATGTTACTGCAGATATTCTTTACAACTTAAAAATACATAAAGCTCAGTTATACAGTAACTTTAAAGGGGTCATCGGATGCCTATTTTCCACAAGTTGATATGATTATTTAGGGTCTTAATGAAAAGTCTATAACATACTTTGGTTAAAACTTCTCAATGGTAGTGTAAAAAACACCCTTTTTACCCTGTCAAAATCATCTCTGTTTTCAGCACACCGTTCTAGTCCGTGTTGCTTTAAATGCTAATGAGCTCTGCTGACCCCGCCCCTCTCTTCCGTGGGGTGACGAGCAGACTGTAAACTTCAGCTGCAAAACTCGCTAACTAGCACATATTAGGAAAGGCGATTTGTAAAGATTAATAAAAAAAACCTTATACTCACTTCTTCTGTAGATGAAGCTGGATCATGAATGATTCGCACAAACTTAAATGCATTTATGCAGATCGGGCATCGGCGCATTCCTTTCAAAAACGAAAGTAACATTAATCCTCTGCATCTTCAGCAGCTCAGATGTTGGGAGTAAATGACGACTGCTATGTTCATTATTACATCCAGCAACAAAACACCTCAATCGTTTAATCTGAGACATTCTTGTCTTCCCCTGCACCGGAGTCAACACAATGGCGGACAGTTCTCAGCTTACTCAGGGCGGGTCTTAAGGTAAGACGGACTTGTCAATTAACAATCGTGGGAGCGGCCTGTGCAGAACATCATTCTGACAGGAATCTCAGAACAGCATGATTTGAGCCGGGGATTTTAAAATAGGGATTTAAAAAAAAAACACTGGGTGGATTTTTATCATTATAGGGTGGATGTGTCCAACATACATTTCCAACACACATTTATGTTCAAACAACAACAAAAGTGAATTTTGCATCCGATGACCCCTTTAACAAATATGCACAAGTCAACCTGCATACCAAAAAAAAACACAGGAAGATGTCAAAGAACTGCATATAAACTACTATTCGGATCCATTCAGAATCACTAAACACACCAAAATACAAATGAAAAATGAAAACATTCTGAATGTGTGGAAACTCAGCGATCTGAAAGCAGCTCGACGCTATCAGTGAACAGTTCCTCTGTCAGAACAAGTGTGCATGTGTTTGGAGCGTCTGATGCCCATAAACCACTGATCCTCACAAACTTATCCAAAACATGCTTCTTCAGTGAGCATCCGTTACAAAACACTCACTGTACGTTAACTTTGACAACTACGTGAATACACTGAACTGTGCTCAAGCAGTATGATGTTATAGTGATCAGTGCGCTGAGAGTGCACACGGTTCATTTGCGCATTAATAATAACAGACATACGTGCATAATGTTCGACTCCTGTATGTCACTATAATCGTCTTTACCTTAATTACAATCGTCATCCATCAAAATTTTACTAGCACGGCACTGGCTTGCTTTATCCAGCCGAGAGCTGTAGTTTGTGTATTATGCTCATGCAGTGGTTGGGTGTTTTGAGGGGCCCCCATGAATAAATGGAAAATGAATGGAAAAGATCTAGAACATGAAAGCTACAGTCTTCAAATTGCAAGTAGGTCTGTGGTGTAAATAATTCAAGTGCAAAGTTATAATTTCTGTCAATGGCTCTTGTATGTAATATCCAGCCCTTCCTGGCTCATTTGGAATAAAACCCCTCTGGTAATGTAATGATGCAAGGAAACATTGTTAACTATGTAAGTATTTCTGTGGATAATTGATTGAATCCATAAACATGCAGGTGAAGGAAAATAAAACCAGCTGAGGACTAGGTTTTATCTTTCTTTTTCTCTCTTTCTCTTGCTGTTGATAAAGTTGATGATTGCATGAGCCTGTTACAATGAAGGATTCAACTGTGGTAAGCCCTCATTAGCCCACCAATTATAGATTCTATTCAGTCTTGAGTGCTGTCACCAAATCATTGACAAAATTATGTTTTATTATTATTATTATTATTATTATTATTATTATTGTGTATAATCTCTGACAAATACAGCTACATGCAATCGCTAATGCAATCAAAATTATATTATGTTGCTTCTTGCACATTCCACGACACGTTCTAAGTGAAATGTCCAGTGACTGGTGCTAAAAGTGTGATCCGTTTTATCAGAAACAGATAAACATAAATGTGGCAGCGTTTTATTACATTGGTTGTTGTACGTATCGTGGCAGTTTGGAAATTAAATGTGGAATGGGATGGAAACTCTAAATGGTTAATGATCTATCATGTTTGAAAAATAACATACCACCTATACTAAACCTAACCGATAGTGTTAATAAAAGCAAACATGAGATGATAATACATTTGCTGAAGCATTTTACAAGTGTTTGACCTCTTTTATTGAGTGTTGCAACTCGTGTTTCACAGGACTCGTACCCGAGTGCTCCACATCGCAGTGTATTGCTGTTCCATGTGCGTTACCAAGCAAGTTCACTACATACGAACAGCCATACATATGAAGCTGGTTCTATAATGCAAATGTCAAAATGTATTATTTTACAAATGATGCACTATGGTGAAAGTGTTGTGAGGTCATAAGATAGTATTGTGCAAGTAACCAAGGCTGTTTTACTGCCTCTAGTGTTCATTTCAGCTGGAAACTGCAGTAAATTGTATGTATTGAAAAAATATATATATATTTGTAAAAAATACATTTTGATGTTTGCATCACATAACTAGATCCACATATATGGCTTTTCTCAAGTAAACTTGCTCAGTTTTTCATCTGGTACAGCATTGCATGCAATCCCGAGTGCTTGGGTATGAGTCTGGTGAAAGACGGGTCATAATAAAACTGCTCAAAGACTTGTAGAGGCAAGGCAAAATGGCATAGTTCCTTAAAAGCAAATGTGTTTTCATCTCATTATTAGTTAGGTTTAGTGTAGGTGGTACGTTATTTTAAAACACAACGTTTGATAGAACTGCAGACAATGTCACCACAGGCATGTTTTCCAAAGAGCCTGCTGTTTTTGACGCATTATTTCTAACAATTAGACCCACATTCTACATCCACAAAAATAGGCTTTAATTATATTTTGCTTAATAATACTCGTGGAGGCATCACACCACAGGACTGGCAGTAAGTCCACATAACATTATATTAAATATTACATAATTGTAATTCGTATAAGGATGTAAAACGCTCCTTCCAATTTACAGTAGAAGCTTAACATTTCTTATTTCTACTTCCTGCTGAGATTCGAATTAGCAAAATGACCAGATCTTTAATTATTGCTGCTCAGCCAAATAAAGAAAACATACAGTAAGAAAAATTAATTTCGACTTTCATCTAAAATTACATATGTTCTGCCCATTCGTGATTATTCAGTATTGCATATGCCACGTTATGTGTGTACAAGGAGCAATGCAAAGCGAAACCTAGCAAGAGCACAAAGAGAGTAATACACTTTTTGACAGTGAAAGAGATGAAAAAGCAAAGAAGAGTCATCCCTTTTATTTTTCAGTAGGACAGTTATGAAATATTGCTCAGGCCCTTCTGTGCCGCTGCATGCTGAATTCAGGCCGTCTCGCCAATTGGGTGACTCCCGGTTTTTGAGTCGGGATAAAAACAAAATGTCTGCCACACTTTGGGCAGGCCTGTTTGTGCTGTGTGCCTGGACCACTCACCTGCTGCCAGTCGGACACATGGTGCCAGTGCGCAAGCTCCTCCAACCGATGCTCCGCTGGTGACAGCTGTTCTCTTGCTGACTGAAGTCTGGGCACATGGCGAGGCGTGGCCGTCTGTGCTCAAACACAATCGCTGCAGTGCCTCGGGGGCAGCGGCCTAGGCATGCGTGTCACAACGCATATCCATCCTTCTGCTCTGTTCCTTACTGTCACACAAACATTATTGCATTATGAGACACCAATCTGGTCAGTTGTGACTTGGGCATGGAAATGGAGAGTTGCACTCTGGGCACAACAGCTTTGACTGGGAGGACTTCCTCCAAACTGAGCCTGGGGTCCATCAGTGACCCAGTTTGCAAGCAGGCTAAAAGTTTGGGCTCTTTCAAGTCTGTTGGGCACATGATCTAAGAAATGCTGTCACTCCACAGGAGTGCGATCAATCGTTTGAGGATAATCTGACCAAAGCTGCGCAATTTTTGAACAAGCGCATGCTTGATCGAACAAACACTTCACCAGATGTACACTTGAGGGATGCTATTATTTTAAAACGCTACTGGTGACTATGAAAAGCACCCGTGGGGAAGGATTCATGCTAAGAAAAGACTAAATCATCAGCCGTATCACTTTTTGAAATACCATGACAAATGAAATGTGCAAATTGAAAGAACTCAACCAAAATAGCAAGATAGGACAATAGCAGCACGTTCTGTCAAGTATTAGCACATGTACAGTGTGAATTCACAAGGGAAGATGCAGAAACTACAGGGACTAAAATGGCAAATCAATAGACCCATTCATTCTCTCATGAGGTTAAGGCACCATTATACTGGCTTATGATAATTAACTATTGAGAAATAGATTCAGCCGATTAAGGTCTTTACTGGTGAAGCCAATGCAGGCAGCTTATATTAATCACTGCTTTTGCAGGCAAGTATATAATTAGGGTTAAGACCCAAATTGTATCTAAGTTTCCTTCTTAACATGTAAACATCATCCCCATTAGCTTTGATGTTAAAACCCTATTGGTTGAAGTAATGAGGTAAAAACTGTCAGTATGTCCAGTAAATATGTCCAGTAAGATGAACTTTAAACCTCTTAATTGCATCACGTGGTCTTGCATCAGTGTTTTTGTTGGTTGTTGATTTTATCTTTGCACTTAACTAAGGGGTTTTTCATTGATGCGTCTATGTTAAAGCATTGGTTCACAGTTTAATTAGTCATGTGGTATAATGAGCTCATTATGTTAAAGGAAGTGGTTAATTAAAGTTAAATCTGTGTATGTGGTAAGCATAGAAAATGAAGAAATGAGACGCTAACAATAGTATGCAAATTCATCAACCATGTGCCCAGTATAATCAAAAGTCAAGATGGTCAAGATGATTTTACTGTTTGCTTAGTATAACCTTTAAGAAAGAGGGAACAATCTGAACAATTTCTCAAAAATATATTTTTTTCTTAATTAAGTTGGTTTAGCAGAAAATGGCCTAAAGTGAGTGTATATTTCTGTTTACACTGTACTGTTAGATCATCTTAGCACACTGGCAGGAGCCCAGAGCCATTTACTTACATTCCTTGATGCTACAGAGTTTAAATTATTACATTAAATGCTCAAGCTGAAGCAAGAAGCAAATGTGCTGAAGCAGCTCATGGACAAGAAATCACCTTTAATTTCACAATATATGCTGCACAATATGATTTACCTCAGTAGGATACAAACATCCTCTGTTGGTGCAGAAACAACATTACCACCAAACAATGAAAGCCCTCACTTTAACCCTGGAGTCACAGATGAATTAATGTTGTTCATGCTCCAAAGCCTAACTAAAACCGTAACCTAAACTTAAAATCTACACTTAATCTAATTAATACAAATGTTGTTTAAAAACCAACAAGGATGGTGATCCAGAAACATGTCAAACTGCAGGAGGTAAGAACTGCACAGCAAGTTTAACAAATAGAACACGTTACTGGATCTTTTGATGGATTACCCTCGTGAAAAAGAAGTACACTTTAGAAAACTCCTAAGAGTATAGACTACTTATTACTGAAACAATATGCTTGAATAATACTTTAGTGTGAACTGAATCTAATGTTTTGGACACATAATTGGATGCTATTTACAATTAAATAAAAACGATCACATTTTATATTACTATATTAAATTTACATTAAATGCAATTAGTTGAACTTAACAGTGCTTTTTTATGCTTTTTTGACCCACTTAAGTAGGATTTAAGTACATGTTTAAGTGTATTTTCATAATTATTTAATTATTCAATAATTTCATTATTATTGAAATATGGTTAAAGTATACCGCTTACTGTACTTACAAGCATTTATGGTTAACTAAAGTGTACTTTATTGTCATTTCTAGTGAAACTTGTCAAATATTTGTAATTACAAATTTGTAATGATAAAGTTAGACAATTTAGTGTGTTTAATATATATTAAATTAAATGTAATATCAAATACACACTACAGTTATAATTTTACAATTAAAAAAAAAAACACTACAAGCGCACATCCAATACAATTATGTTTACTTTGAACTTCATTACAAGTATCTTAATATGTGTTTCAAAGATGAACAAAAGTTGCATACTGTAGGTGTCACAAATCCGGTCTATGGACTTCCGTTTGTTCACCACCAGAGGTCACTATCCACCACATATACTCTCACACTGCACAGTTCACCCCGGACTCTATTTCCCATCCAGGAACTAATCACACACTCACACCTGTTTCCAATCTGGACCATTATTTAAGCAGCGCTCACACTCACTCAGACTGCAGAGTATTGTTAGCATTATCGCTGTCTTTGCGCAGCTACTCTACGGAGCCATTTTGTTAGCCTTTGTTTATTTCCTAGTCCTAGTCTTAGTCTAGTTTTGCCTTGACTGTTTCCCGGTCCTTTGATTCTCGCCTGTGTATATTGGATTACCCATTTGCCTGACCCTGTCTTGGATACTGTTTGCCCACGCCTGGACTATTGCCCGTGTTTGCAGATTACCCCTTTTGTCAAGCCCTCTGGATTACGTTTGCCGATCGATGACCCACGCCTGCCCTAGGAACACTCTTTGTCTTGTCTCATTCACGTCTGTTTATTGACCCATGCCTGTTTGTGACCACGCCTTTTAATAAAGCTCTGCATATGGATCCGCACGCTTCCTCTGTTCTCTCCGTAACAGTAGGTTTTGGAACAACATGAGGGTGACTAAGTTTTGGGTAAACAGAATGCACTTCTTTATGGTAGTAAAGCCCTGACTGAGTCTAGAGAAATAGATTTTTAACCATATTTAAAGCCAGATCTGGCATGAGTTCTGAGGTTGATAATTGATAAAATATGTTTCTGTAAATGCCAAAAGTGTGAATTCAATTTCATTAATAAATAAATGAATACATACATACATACATACATACATACATACATTCATACATACATACAGTATCTCACAGAAGTGAGTACACCCCTCACATTTTTGTAAATATTTTATTATATCTTTTCATGTGACAACACTGAAGAAATGACACTTTGCTACAATGTAAAGTAGTGAGTGTACAGCTTGTATAACAGTGTAAATTTGCTGTCCCCTCAAAATAACTCAACACACAGCTTCTTTACTTAAGTTTCTTTTTAATATCTGTAATTTTCTCTTTCTCAGCGTCGTGCATTGCTGCCGCACGCTGGTTTATATGCTGCACGAGTCCTCATATATATTCGTTTGTGTTATCCAGGTACATGCTTTATTATTATATGTTCTTAAAATGTGTTTTTGTGAAAGTATATTGCCCCAATCTGCATGAGATGTTACAGCGCGTCGTGCATTGCTGCCGCACGCTGGTTTATATGCTGCACGAGTCCTCATATATATTCGTTTGTGTTATCCAGAATAAATGAGGACCTGATGGAAAGAATTTTCGCAGTCTGTCTTTCGTTTCGACACAACGCAGAAAACACACCGCTACAACTGGTGCCGCGACCGTTGCTTCACTCTTCGTGGGACCAATGTTGCACGCGAGTGGAGGCGTGACCGGGGGATAGGACCGCTGCAACGTGACTGAGTGGATGAGAGGTTCGCCATTTGTAAACATAAACTGTGAACGGGATATCTGATTCGTGAAAACTTCTTTAGTATTTAGTGGACTGAAATATCTTGATCCGTGAATTGAATTAATTCTTCAAAGGACTTTAAATTATCTTGAGTTATTTTAGAGTGTTGACCGCTGGAATTCTAAATTATATTGTTGATTTTTATTTTATAGATTTTTTTTTATTATTGTAAAAGAAGGGGAAAAAAAAGTCAATTACAAGAAGTATTGTGATTTGAATAGCTGATTCTGATATGGAGGGTTCTAATATTCAGAACAGTATGGGAAGAGGGAGAGGGGTACTGAGGTTTGCTCATACACATCAGATTGGTGGGGCTGATAAAATAGGTCCACTTTTCTCAACCCCTACTCACACAAGAAGTGTTGATGTGCAGACACCTATTGAGTCTCAGTCTTGTGCTGTTTCTGATGATTCTGTGCAATTATCTGATTTAAATGCTGTGCCAGTGAACCTGATTAATGACATAGTGAAACAGATAGGCAGCAGCATTGGACAGAACATAGTCACCTGTCTTGAATCTGGGTTTTTTGGCCAAAACAAACAAAGTGATTCAACTTTCAATATGAGTGATCTGTCAAAAGTTAACTTGGTTGTTAAGCATGATGTCAATGAGCCTCCATATTTCAGAGGTGATGGGGAGGAGAAAGTTTCTGTTGATGAGTGGGTGGAAAGTGTAAAAGTGTAATTGAGGAAGCGTAAAGTGCCCTTGAAAGACCAAGCTAACGAAGTACTGACTAAGTTGCAGGGCAGAGCACGTGATGTGGTGAAGGTTGGACTGAGAAGTAACCCATTGATCGACCTCAGCAAGGGTCCAAAGCTTTACTGATGTCTTGGAACAGGATGTTATTTTGCTTTGAGGAATGCTTGATAGTGGGTCTATGACCTGTACTATGAGTTATCATGCCCTGTCAAAACTCATAGAAGCCAATGCACTTTCCTCAGATGACATAGCCCCAACAATGCTCACACTGATTGGCTGTGGTGGTCAAAGAACAAGCCCACTGGGAGTATGTGACGTCCAGATGAAAGTATTCAACTGCTCCTTCTCTGTACCTGCCTTAATTGTTGATGGGCAAAATGCTGACCTAATTTTGGGAAGTAATGTCATAAAACATCTCATTCGTGACATGAAAGTATCCAGCGATTTCTGGGGGAAGGTATTTGACTCACAAGGCAAAGATCCTGATACAGGTGCTTTGATGCAACTCTTGTGCAATGTTGAGTCATGGAAAGGAACGGATCCCCCTACAAAAGTAGGAACTGTAAAACTGAAGCATGCTGTCACTTTGGAACCCATGAAAGAACATATAGTGTGGGGGAAGTTGATCAGTGACAAAACCCTTTCTGCGGGCAGTACAGTCGTTGTGGAGCCTAGCACAGCACGCGCTGCACCAAGAAATGTGTTGGTGGGTAGGATAGTAGTGTCTTTATGGGGTGATGGCAGTACTCCAGTTAAAGTTATCAACCCATCGAACAAGCCTATCTGTCTAAGACGCAACTGCAAACTGGCTGATGTTTACACCTGCATGGCGCTTGAAGATTTTGATGTTGACTGTCTTGATATGTCATTTCAACAGGTGAAAGATCTGCAGTGTAATGAAGTGAACACTGAAAGATCTGCAAATTGCAGCAGTAAACTGTGCGAGATGAAGAGACAACCCTACATACCGCATGGTCTTACTAGCTCAGCACTGTCTAGCCTGGGGCTCCAAGATATCGACATTGACTCAAACTCTTTGACACCTTACTGGAGAGGGAAGTTAGTTGAACTGTTGGTTAAGTACGAGTCAATATTTTCACGTCATGGATTAGACTGTGGCAAGGCCAAAGGCTTTGTTCATAGAATCTGCCTAAGTGATACTAAACCCTTCAGACTTCCCTACAGAAGATTGTCACCATCCCACTATGAGAAACTGCGTGAGGCCCTGGATGACATGGAGGAGCGCGACATAATCAGAAAGTCAGCGAGTGATTATGCGTCACCTCTGGTGTTAGTCTGGAAGAGGAATGGTGATCTGAGGCTGTGCACAGACTTCCGCTGGCTAAATGCGCGCCGTTAAAGATGCACATCCTCTTCCGCACCAAGCGGATGCGCTTGCAGCTCTGGGTGGTAACGCATTATTTTCCACAATGGACTTAACATCAGGTTATTATAATGTGGAGGTGCATGAGGATGACAAGAGATTCACAGCTTTTACTACGCCATTTGGTCTCTACGAGTATAACAGGCTTCCTCAGGGGCTATGCAATAGCCCTGCGACGTTCATGAGGATGATTTTGTCTGGGTTGTAGTGTTTTTCGTTCGTAGTTATGTGATTCTGAGTATCAAAATAATTAACTTTGAGGATTACATTTTGTGATTGAATTCTGAGATACATTTTGAATATCTGTCATTATAGTACCTTGTGAGGAGGAAGAGTATTTGTGAGTGATCCAACAGAGGATAAGATCTTATGAAATACTGTGCAAAAATGACCACTAAATGTATGTATGTAATGTGTAACAGGCATGTTATTCCTGTGAGTGTTTAGAGGCTTTGCAACCCTCTTACATTTCTAATTCTGAAAAGAATAGTCTTACGACTGGAGTATTTAGTGTTTCATGTGACATACAGTATTATCTTTTGGTACTATGGTACAGATTATTTTTTTTCTCCTTTTACTTCTCTTTATTGTTCTTTCAAATTTGGTTACATGTACCTGTTTTTTTCTTGGGTGACTTTGTAGCATTTTGATGTTTTATATTGTGCTCTTTTATTTTGTCATGTGCAAGTGGAAGTCAGCAGGGGGGAATGTAGCAGGTGTGTATTTAGGAAATGATTTTGTGATTCCACTTGCCATGAGCATATTTGGGGTTTCCTGCCACCATGCTGACTTGGGGGGTTGGTGCACTTTGCTGCTTCCCCAGTCTGCATGAGACGTCACAGCGGTAGGTCGCACAAGTTTTGCAGTGATTCAATTAGGGCCGTATTTCATGTAACAGATGAATTCACATGATATATCTGTATGATTGTGATCTAAAGACCCTATGTGATGCACACTCAGATGTTTCATTGATTATTTTTCTTTACTTAAGTTTCTTTTTAATATCTGTAATTTTCTCTTTCTCAGCGTCGTGCATTGCTGCCGCACGCTGGTTTATATGCTGCACGAGTCCTCATATATATTCATTTGTGTTATCCAGGTACATGCTTTATTATTATATGTTCTTAAAATGTGTTTTTGTGAAAGTATATTGCCCCAGTCTGCATGAGACGTCACAGCGCGTTGTGCATTGCTGCCGCACGCTGGTTTATATGCTGCACGAGTCCTCATATATATTCGTTTGTGTTATCCAGAATAAATGAGGACCTGATGGAAAGAATTTTCGCAGTCTGTCTTTCGTTTCGACACAACGCAGAAAACACACCGCTACACCAGCACACACTTTAGGGGTCTGTACAAACTCAATGGTGAGGGGTGTACTCACTTCTGTGAGATACTGTACATACATTCACACATACAAACCCTTTTATTTAATCCCTACACCTCCCAAACTATAACTATACATATACACTTTCACAATGCAAAGCTGGTTGACTGGTGCCACACAATGTTTCACTTTTGTCATGTTCTGAGGAAAAGGAATGGGAAAACCTTTCATAAACAAGCCTGCTGATGAGGCAGTCACTGTTGCGCTGTCTTACATTAAGCAATATACTGTATGCCCATGGGGTCGCCGTGATTTTGCCAAGTAAAACATGTTCCAGGATCAACATCTTTTTAACCCAATCCCTACCCCTAAACCTAACCTTACCTGGCTGATTAACAAGGGTGTAGAAGCACCTAATCCTGATTGTAAGCCTAAAACTGACATTTCCTGAAAAGTTATCTCTCAATTCTGATTGGTTGATTGGAATGATGTTCCAGGATCAACAAGGATGTTGATCCAGGAACATGTTGTACTTGGTGAAATCACGCTCACCTGCCCATGGCGTGGACACTTGGAACCTTATTTAAACCTCATGACACTCCTGGAATAAAACATCTCATCTTAACTCATGACTAACATGAATTTGCATCATCAATGACCAGATCCAGCAGCAGCAAACACTGTTTGGAGCTGTTGACTCTGAATGAGTCTTTGTAGCTGTGTCTGGAGAACAAACATTTCAGTTCCTCTTCACACTCTGATGGGATCAACATTGAAGCTTCAAGAGAGAAGTCCAGATTTTAAAAGAATCCCAAGCATATTTTAACCTTAAATTGGAGGTGACAGTCTCACCTCAGCCAGCTCACAGTTACCTTGGGAACCGAGTTTGGAACGAAAAGATGAATAATATAAAAATGGGAATTTGTGCTTCTATAAAAATAAACCAGCTGACGGCCTGTTGATTCGCCCAACAGTAGTGATTCTAAAATAAAAAGACATTAAGTTGCACATTCCATGAAACAAAGTCATTCTAAGGTTTGAGTTTTGTTTTTAAAAAGGTTTTGAGATGCAAACGGCCCTTGGCAATTCACCCAGTAGCACCTTAGACTCAGCTCTTTCCTACAGTCCTCCTCTGCCTGAGAAGCAAAACATAGCTGAAAAATGACAGCTGTGTGACAATTAAAGAGTTCAGCCATCAGCAGCCGCCACTAGGGGGAAATTTTCTTGGCTGTAAAATGGCTTATTATATTCAACCACCTGGCAATAACTTGGATAGCAGACAGTCAGTTAAAGGCCAGTGTTGGGGAGCTTCAAACTGTTTACTCTCATTTAGATAGCCATTGTTCCTGCTTCAGCCTTTTAAACTCAAAGCACTTCACAGGCCTTGAGGAAGAAAGTAAAACCATATTTCGAGAGTCTGTTTCAAGGAAATAAACAAGCGTATTGTTTAGACCGAGGAATGTTAAGCAAAAGTACACTAAAAAAAAATGTTCTATTAAATTTCCGTACAGTTAATTTAGGACTGTACAACAAGAACAAAACCAGTTAATTTAAACATAATGTTTTGTTGAACCGAGTTAATATATTATTATTATTATTATTATTATTATTATTATTATGTTGTTGTTGTTGTTATAAGTATTTTTACAGTAAAAACATATTTAAAACTAGATAAATTAGCTACAATTAAAATTAAAAGTAATTAGTCCAAAAATAAAATTACATAAAGACAGTAAAACTTGTTTTCAGAAAATATATCTAACATTTAGCATAAAAAAACAAATATTAGATAGATATTATTGGAAACCTAGATTTAATTTAATTTATTTTAATTTAATATTCATATGGAAGCTCACTTGAGATGCACTACATGTTTGGAATTACATGAGGTTGGGTAAATTAAATTAAACTTTCTTTATTTCTCTTTTTTTTCAATTCAGTTCATTTTTTGGTTAAACTAGTCCTTAAAAAGATAGGGTTTATGAAAGTATATTTTGATAGCCCATTGGCAGAGTCCATGTTGGCCTCTGACTGTGTGTTTCTCTGCAGGGATCTGTTTCATTTTCAATCCTTTGTTCAATGAGTTCAATGTAATGAAGCTTATAAAACATGATCTATATCTGCAATGCAAATTTTGCATCAAAGAAATGTCCTCTTAGAGTAGTTTCAAGGGACACATCACAAGCATGCTATGTGTGTCATCTCAGCTGCTGAAAAATTTAGTAAACCTGCATATCATATATCACTTTTTAATGCATTTAAAAAGACAGAATAAAAGAAGAGACTTTTTCTTCATATGATGATTTTCTATGAAAAATTCATATGCACACATATTTAATATAAAATCACATCAGTGTACAGTACATGATACTTGCTGATGGAAGAAATTAAACAGATTATTTATGCTTTGCCTTGTCATAATTATCAAGCATGCAAACCCCCCTCTTTAGAATTTGACCAGAAAGAAACGTACTTGGTTACTAACGTAACCTTGGTTCCCTGATATACGGGAACGAGTACTGCGTCTTGCTTAGACGCATATGGGAAAAAGCCTTTTTTCTCCTGAACTGAAGCCTTCTTCATTCACGCAGTGAAACTGCACGGGCAGTGGGTCTGGAAATATCAACGGGTGTTCGCCACAGGATTCTCAGGTTACTTCGACTGAAGCGACAACTGAGTCGTGCAGCTACATAGCACGGCTAGCAACGCAGTACTCATTCCCGTATCTCAGGGAACCAAGGTTACGTTAGTAACCGAGTATGTTCCCTTTCGATACTACACTCGTACAGCGTCTTGCTTAGATGCATATGGGAACACAGTACAATCACGCCGTGCTAAT
>NW_015666969.1:1463222-1463480 GCF_001515625.1 Sinocyclocheilus rhinocerous
TTGCGAATGTGGACGGCGAGGCCCAGCTGCCGACCTCACAAATATCCGCAATGGACACACCACTGGACCATGTACAAGACGAGGCGATGCCTCTAGTCGAGTGGGCCCGTACTCCAATGGGGCATTGAAGGCCCAAGGAAGAGTACGCTAGCTAGATGGAGTCTACTATCCATCTAGAGAGTCCTTGCTTCGTGACCGGAAGCCCTTTGGTGCGATTACCGAAGCTGACAAAGAGTTGTTCCGACCGCCTATAGGGGG
>NW_015666969.1:1463497-1465984 GCF_001515625.1 Sinocyclocheilus rhinocerous
CGCAACCTTTGGGTTACGAGTCCGACTCTCTAACCATTAGGCCACGACTTCCCCATAAGTCGTGGCCTATAGGGGGCGGAACGCTCAATATAGATTCTCAGAGCTCTGACGGGGCAGAACAGAGATAGCTCTCTGTCCTCTTCAGAGGGAGGAAGCACGGAGAGCGTAATGACATGTGCTCTGCAACGGAGTGGAGAGCACCTTAGGTACGTAACCGTGCCTTCGTTTCAGGACGACTTTAGTGTCGTTAGGCCCGAATTTCAGGCAGGGAGGGCTAATAGAGAGCGCCTGCAGGTCCCCTATTCACTTTACTGATGCCAGTGCTAGAAGCAGAGCAGTCTTCAGCGATAGCGACCGAATGGCCCTCAGCACCGTGGGCAGATCCCATGAAGGGACGGTAGGGGGAAGAGGCGGATTCAGCCTCCTGTTACCCCTTAGAAAGCAGATGACCGCGTTGTGTCTGCCCACCGATTGGCCCTCGATAGGGCATGAGAAGCCGCTATAGCCGCCACATGGACTTTGAGCGTGGATGGGGAGCGTCCCTTATCCAGCAGCTCTTGCAGAAATGGGGCTCTAGCCTCTGAAATTGTGTTTAAAACTCACTCTGGGAGGCTGGAAGGCTCCCGTCGAGCGGCCAGAGGTGCAGGGCCCATAGGTCGGACCGAGGGTGCCATATTGTCCCGTTCGCTTGAGAGTCTCAGTGGAACAGCTGAGTTAGCTCTGATAGCCACAGCTGGTTCATCCTAAGGGGGCCACCAGGAGAACCTTGTGTTTCTGTTCCCTTACTCACCTGATTACCTGTGGGATCATGGTGATCGGGGGAAAAGCATAAAGAAGGAGGTTGGGCCAATCGTGGGCCAACGCATCCTTGGTCTTTGAGAAATAAACTGGGCAGTGAGAGTTGTCTTCTAAGGCGAAGAGGTCCACCTCGGCATTGCCGAAGATCTCCCAGATCATCTAAACCGTCTGCAGATGGAGCGTCCACTCCCCTGAGGGGACATTGCTCCCTGATAACATGTCCGCTCCTTGGTTCAATTTGCACGATATATGCGCTGCTCTCAGCTAGCGCAGGTTGAGTACATGGTGCCCTTTTAGTACTGGCAGGAAGAACTGACAGGCTCGACATACTGCTAGTATTTCCAGGCAGTTGGTGTGGAAGCCTTTTTCCGCCTTCGGCCAGTGGCCGAAAGTCGGTATGCCCTGCCACAGCGCCCCCCAAACCTGAGTTGGAGGCGTCTGTCGTGACAACTGCCCTTCTGCAAACCATCCCCGTGGCCATGCCCTGTTGCATCCAGTGGGAGTTCTTCCAGGTGGTCAGGGCTGGCGCTGGCGATGCCACCGCCATGAGGCCCAGCATCCTCTGAAACGCTCTGAGCTGGGTGAACTGTTTCTACGGCTCATATCGCCAGCAAATTCATCATCTCTGAGCGCAGGACGTGTGCATCTTTGCTCTAAACTGAGGTGGGAGCCACGCAGTTGAATTGCGGGGTATTCGAGCGAATTGCAGTGAATAACCTCGTTTTATTGTCTCCAACACCCAGTTTGGCACTACAGGGATGGCCTGTCAGGCCTCAGCCCATGTGACAAGGAGTTGGATTAAATTGAGAGGCTGGTCGCCGTATGGGGACCCCACACTCAGAAGAGGAAATTTGCTTTCAGAAAATGCTTCGCTAGACTTAATGCTCTCATAGCAGAGCAGTCAGCCCCCAAGCGCGCTGCCTCAGCATGGGTGTGGCCCAGACACATCCAATTTGAAGCTGTCAGTGATAATAATCATTAGTGACAGTATTCTCTTTTAATCCGCCTAAAAAAGATCAAACCGCTCATTAGAAGAGGAGTTTTGATGATCTTTAAGTGTAACACTCTGGCCGCTCGTAGCGGATGAGGGGAGGGGCGGGGCCGTCTTTATTCACGAAAGTGAGCCGCGAGCAAAGCAGACCGAGACATGAACTCTCGTAGTAAGAGCGGTCTGTCTCAGCAGTGCAGCCTCAGCGTGGGCGTGGCCCAGGCGAGAGGCGTGTTCAAATACAAAGCTGTCAGCGATATTGAATCATTGGTGACAGCGTTCTGCTCCAAACTGCCCAGGAGGATTGAGCCGCTCGACAATGAGGGGCGGCGATCCTCACGTGTAAACACACTGGCAGATCAAAGAGCTGCGTAGAGAGTGATGCAAGCGGGGGCCTTGTCGGCATTAAATTACTCAAGCCTGATCGATCATACCCGCAGTTTGCCATTTCTGCCTCCGAGTAGAGGGAAAGAAAGACCTTCCTGGGAGGAGGAAAGAAACACAAGTGCGGGGGAGGCGGGGCTCAGCGACGCACACACAAATGCGAAGCTGCCCACATTTTGCTTTGATCTGCCTGGGAGGATTAAGCTGCTCATATAACGAGGTGCACTGATCCTCATGTGTAACACACACTGGCAGATTAAGCATGGCAAAGTCCTCCAAACACAGCAGTGAACACACACACACACCGTGAACACACA
>NW_015666970.1:0-7531 GCF_001515625.1 Sinocyclocheilus rhinocerous
ACAGCTCCTCTTCACTTTCAGTGTCACTCTCACGATTGTTATCCACCTGTGTCACACTTGTCCCCCTAATCCATTTCTCTGTTTTCTTTTCACAGATCGTGCTCTTGTCTCCGGTGGTGCCAGATGATCCATTGATTCTGCAGGAGCTGTCAGTCTCACATCATCCCCGATTGGTAGGATATGGTCTCGGTGCAGAGTTCTTACACTTCCCATTCCACTTAAAGGTTTCAGGCGATACACAGGTAAGTTTTTCATCTTTTCTACCACCAGGTAAGGAACTGAATTCCACTTGTCACCAAGCTTATTCTTCCCAGTCACCGCAAGGTTTCTTATCAACACACGGTCTCCGACAGCCAAAGTCTGGTGTTTCACTTTTCTGTCGTACATTCGCTTGTTTCTCTGCTGACTCTTCTGGGCAGTTTCCATTGCTAGCTGATAGGCTCTTTCCAAGTCCGATTTCATCCTTTCCACATACTGTCGATGGTACTTGGCTCCCTTTCCATCAGGGAAAGTTCCGAAACACACATCCACTGGCAAGCGAGCCTCTCTTCCGAAAAGAAGATAGTATGGCGAGTACCCAGTTGATTCATTCTTAGTGCAGTTGTATGCGTGTACCAAGCGATTGATGTGTTTACTCCATCTGCTTTTTTCTGCAGAATTCAGTGTCCCAAGCATGGAAAGGAGAGTTCTGTTAAACCTTTTGGGCTGTGGGTCCCCTTGTGGATGGTACGGTGAGTTTCTGGATTTCCGGATTCCAAGCATCTTCAGCAGTTCCTTTATGAGACCACTCTCGAAATCTCGCCCCTGATCTGAATGAATACGAGAAGGTAAGCCATAATGGATGAAGAACTTGTCACAGAGGGTCTTTGCCACAGTCAGAGCTTTTTGGTCTTTGCATGTGAAAGCTTGTGCGTAGCGGGTGAAATGGTCTGTTACCACAAGAACATTGCCAACGCCTCTGGAATCAGGCTCGAGACAGAAAATCTATGCAAACAAGGTCGAATGGCCCGCTGCTGGTCATGTGGTTCAGTGGAGCAACCTTCTTGGGCAAAGTCTTTCATGCAATGCAACGGCCACAATTTTTGACATACTGCTCAACCTGCTTGGACATCCTGGGCCAATAAAAGCGATCTTTCAGGAGTTCGGCAGTTTTCTCCACCCCCAAATGTCCTAAGTCATCGTGCAGGGAGCCGAAGTACCTGAGTCCAGTACTTTTCGGGAAGGACGAGTTGCAACTTTTCTCTTCCAGAGGAACTCTGGGTAACTCGGTACAGAAGTTGATTCTGAATCTTCAGCTTGGAACCCTGTCACTGTAGCAGAGCAACGGACTCATTGGAACTCTTAATGGAGGTAATTATTTTTCCTGACTCTACATCTCACTTGACTTCACCAATGATAGGATCCTCTTCTTGCGCTGTCTTTAACTCTGAACTAGTCAGCTGTTCCATTGGGCTTAGACTCAGCGTGGTGGGACAGGCATAAGCCTCAGGAATACTCTGAGGGGAAAGACCTAGTTGATCCGCCAGTCTTGATGACTCCTCACTCTCAGAAACACCAGCTAACTGGCAGATGGCTCTTACCGCTGAATTGGGTATTTCCTTCCATTCAGAGCACTTGGTTGGTTCCCAGGGGTAACGAGACAAGAAGTCTGCATCGATGTTATGGCGTCCGGGTTTGTACTTTAAGCTGAAGTTATAGGTAGCCAATGCAGCTAACCAGCGATGACCTGTGGCATTCAGCTGGGCACTTGACAGCACATAAGTAAGTGGATTGTTGTCCGTCCTTATCGTGAACTGGGCTCCGTATAGGTAGTCGTGGAACTTCAGCGCCAAGAACTACAGCTGATGAACTGGGTATCGTCTCTCTGAGCCACTCAGCTTCCGGCTTGCATAGGCTACTGGCCTGAGCCCTTCAGGATGTTCTTGATTCAGGACAGCGCCTAGTCCATTCATGCTGGCGTCCACGTGTAGGACATACGGATTGATGGGGTCTGCAAAAGCGAGCACAGGGGCATGGGTGAGGCAGTGAATGATTTGGTTGAAAGCTGTGGTACAGGTGTCATCCCAGCGCTCTCCAAAAGGATCTGAGTCTTTGAAGTAGTGCTGGCCATCTACGGGTTTCTTAGTTCGTCCAGATGTTGGTGGGTAACCTTTGGTAAGTTCCGTCAGAGGCCTCACTATGGCAGAGTAATTTGTTAAGTTCCGTGAGAGGCCTCACTATGGCAGAGTAATCCTTTATGAATCGCCGATAAAATCCACAGAATCCGAGGAAAGATCTCAGGGACTTTAGATCCGTCTGCATTTTCCACCGTGTCACAGCTTCAATTTTTTCAGGATCTGGTGACACTGCAGCCGCTGACACAATGTGACCCACATAACGCACTTTAGACTGACAGAACTGGCATTTGTCAATTGACACTTTGAGACCACATTCTTGCAGACGATCCAATACTTTCAACAATCTCTCTTCATGTTCTTCAAGCGTGCGTCCGAACACAATGATGTCATCGAGGTAGACTATAACTTGTAGGAGATGCATATCGCCAACGGCTTTCTCCATCAGCTGCTTAGTCGTGGAACTTGTCCACCACAGCCCACTTTCAGCGCCAAGAACTCCAGCTGATGAACTGGGTATCGTCTCTCTGAGCCACTCAGCTTCCGGCTTGCATAGGCTACTGGCCTGAGCCCTTCAGGATGTTCTTGATTCAGGACAGCGCCTAGTCCATTCATGCTGGCGTCCACGTGTAGGACATACGGCTTGATGGGGTCTGCAAAAGCGAGCACAGGGGCATGTGTGAGGCAGTGAATGATTTGGTTGAAAGCTGTGGTACAGGTGTCATCCCAGCGCTCTCCAAAAGGATCTGAGTCTTTGAAGTAGTGCTGGCCATCTACGGGTTTCTTAGTTCATCCAGATGTTGGTGGGTAACCTTTGGTAAGTTCCGTCAGAGGCCTCACTATGGCAGAGTAATCCTTTATGAATCGCCGATAAAATCCACAGAATCCGAGGAAAGATCTCAGGGACTTTAGATCCGTCTGCATTTTCCACCGTGTCACAGCTTCAATTTTTTCAGGATCTGGTGACACTGCAGCCGCTGACACAATGTGACCCACATAACGCACTTTAGACTGACAGAACTGGCATTTGTCAATTGACACTTTGAGACCACATTCTTGCAGACGATCCAATACTTTCAACAATCTCTCTTCATGTTCTTCAAGCGTGCGTCCGAACACAATGATGTCATCGAGGTAGACTATAACTTGTAGGAGGTGCATATCGCCAACGGCTTTCTCCATCAGCTGCTGGAACGTGGCTGTTGCTCCAGTAATGCCATGGGGCATGCGATCGAACTGGAAGAAACTCAGAGGGCAGATGAATGCTGTCTTCTCTTTATCTTCCTTCGCCATGGCTATTTGATAATATCCACTACGAAGGTCCAACACGGAAAACCACCTACTACCTGCCAAACACTCCAGAGCATCCTCAATCCTGGGCGTGGTGTACTGATCTGGGATAGTCCTTGCATTAAGAGTTCGGTAGTCGATGCACATTCTTATTGCCCCACTTTTCTTCCGTGCAATTACAATGGGCGATGCATATGGACTCCTTGACTCCGGGCGATGCATACGGACTCCTTGACTCCTTTATGATTCCTGCTGCCAGCAGTTCTTTGATGTGACGTCTCACGTCACCGATATCCGCAGGAGCGATGCGTCTGGAGCGTTCTCTGAAAGGTTTGGTATCTTGCAGCCGAATGTGATGTTCAACACCTTGGGCTAATCCCACATCCCATTCATGTTTTGAAAACACATCTCCTCTGGTCGACAGCTTCTGTCTCAGTCTCTTTTCCCAGGCCTCAGGGAGTAATGATTCACCAAAGTCAAACAGCTGGGGATCAATTACGGTTGAGCTCTGGCCTCCGGAAGTGGTAGTGAGTGTGTCTGTGGGATACACATTGGCGATTACTGTTCCAGCAGGAATGGAGATATCTCTGGAGGTTTCATTGTGCACCAGTACTTTGACGTTCCTATCTTCAACAGCAGAAAGTGACAGTATCACTGGAGTTATGAACAGTCCAGCTGGCAAACTATCCTGCACAGGTCCGTCCACAACAAGATCTCTCTCTTCAATGGTTTATCTGTCTCCATTTTACACACTGTGCATATCTCTCCCCTTGATGGAACAATGCAGTGTCCAGGCCCCATCCACTTGAGTTTTCCCTCAGGTTTGTCAGAGAGGTGCTCAGTCTCGGATTCTTGAGGAATGTGGATTTCTGAGTGACGAGTCTAGATTTTCAGGGAATGTGCAACACGGGATCCTTCAAGCTCTCGGCTCAGGGCAGCAAGACGTTTAAAGAAACTTGCATTGGTACCAATTATGACAGGCAGCTGTGAGGGACCTTGGGGTTCTGGGCATACCAGCGCCAAGATGGACAGTGACTCTTCCACACCAGTGACGGAGGCAGGGAACGTGACATCCACTACAATGTAGCCCTTGTAAGGATAGCTGGAAGAACTGAGGTCCCATATGGATAGGCCAGTTAACGAGTGAATGGGCACATCTCTCAGGTTCTTGGAATACCAGCTTTTAAACACTATGGTCACTTGTGAGCCGCTGTCTAAAAGAACTTGACATAAACAGCCATTGAGCTTCACTTCCACAGTCGATGCTGGACCCACCAGTCCTTTGGGCAGACCACCTGACTCATAGACCTCTGTTTGGCTCCTTTTAGAGAAACATACTTGGTATGAATTCTTTTCACGGTCACCCGTTTCATCAGGCTTTCCACTCTTGGCCCTTCGTAGAGAGTGAACCAGCTTCTGAATCACCTGATCAGTGTTTGGAGGAGATTGACACTTGGTGGCTATATGGCCGTCTTCGCCACAGCGGTAGCAGAAGTAATCCTCTTTGTTTCTTGTTGGCTTGAATCTAGACGATGCAGAAACTGTCGGGGACTGAAGGGATTTAGGTTGCTGTTCAAGAACCGGGGGTGACTGCTGAGTATGACTGACACTCATAACTGCCAACTGTTGCTGCAGCTGTTGAACTTGTCTTCTCAGCTCCCAAACTTCCGAATCATCAGCTTTCTCAGTCCGCTTGAATGGCTTTTCTTTAGCTTTAAGCACCATGGATGACGTTGCCACAGTTTTGAATTCACCTCCACATATGTGTGCCCTCAACTCCTGAATCTCCGACTTAAGTTCTTGAAGGACGGAGCGGCTAACTCTTTCATCCTCATGAGATTGTATCGATTTGGCTTTTGCAGTCATCCTATGTCGGGCTGCTTCATTTTCCTCAGCCTCACGTATCTCCTTCAACAGACTCAGAAAAGAGGGTGGGCGTTCTCTTCGTTCGCGGAGCCCTAACTGAAGCAACATCATATCTGAATGCACAGCACCCCTGATCAGCTGTTCCACACAAACTTTATCCACCAGTCTGGGAGACAATCCATCACGTTCCACTACTTTGTTAAGGGCTTTATCAATCCGTCTTAGGAACTCCGATAGAGCCTCACCCGGATTTTGACGCATCAAACGAAGCTTGAAGTGCAAGTCCTCCCCAGACTCTGATGATCCGAAGGTACTCTCTAATGCCTCCAAATACTGCAATGCACTTGCCTCAGGATTGGAGAAACAAACAGCTCTTATTATTTCCAATGCCGGCCCTTTGACACTTTCAATAACTCTGCGTCGTTTTTCTTTTTCGGAGCACTCGCACTCTGTTATCATTAAACAGGCTTGTTCCATCCAGTTCTCCATATTTTCTTCTCCCATGGATGTTGCCATTATGGCAGAGAAGGTACGTAATTGTCTGTACGCACTGCTGTCTCCAGAGGGCTTTGCAGTCTTTTCCAAGATCTCCCCCACTGCGCGTATTATGGATTCAGGAGACCCATCGGCTGAGCTGCGTGGAGTAAAGAGAGCGTGTATATCTGCTAATGACTTTCCTTCTCCCATCAGGAACTTGGTAAGCTTTTCAGTAAATCCTTCAGATGGAGCGTCAGGTAAGGTTTCTTTTGCACGGACTACTACGACAGTCCAGGGCCCACCTGTTTCATCAGGAGTCACTTCAGGGGGTATGCGTGTGGCGTCAACAACTTGTTTGCACTCGCACAACACCAGCATAGTATGTGAGGTAGGTCCTTCCCTTGTGTCTCTTACACGAATTCTTCCAAGGACTTTTACACCTTGCATTACATCTTCAATAACCGCTACTTCTGTGTCTGCAGGTACATTGAACAACATCACAGCATGCGTCTCGTGAATGCCCGCATCCTTACACCAGCTGGTTAACTCTGCTTGTAGAGAAGGGTGTTTTCCCAGAGCCATCTTGAGTGTTTATTTAACCACTGTTACTTAGAATGCACTGTTAATGAGTACTTGAACACGTTCTTGTTCTTCTGGTCTTTCAGGGAGTTTGACGTATCAGAGAGGAGTGATCCCGGATGAGCCCCCACTTTATGTAGCACCCCCTACCTTTCTGAAGTGGAATTTTGTAAGGAGCAGCACCAGGTTCAGAAACTAAATGCCGTGTGATGTTGGATTAAGGCCCCCTCTCTGACTACACTGTACCCTTTTTTCCCTTGCTAGGTTTGTTGTCTGAATAAAGATCTCTTTAACCTACTTTTGTATCTGGGTCCTACTTCAATAAGATGTATCCCCAAATATAATAATACTCACAAACAAATAAAAAGAGAATTTAACAAATAAAGATGAGTAATTTAATGAAATAGTAATTTGAAATGATAATGAAAATTAAACAAAATACTCAGATGCTCAAATTAGAGGAATTACTGAGTTACAATATACCTGAAATCAAGTATCACCCAACAAATGTTACACTTATGGCAGTGCACACAGTTTAGCAAATGAAACGGTAAATGTTTGGTTAGTTTCAACTATGACAGAGTCCTTAAATAAGCAAATAACTCAAACTTAACTCTGCAAAAAATATACTCTAAGCAACCAGTGTATCAACAGAATTAAACAGTAATATCAGCGGGCCCACACAATCACACACACACACACACACACACACACAACCCCGCAGGCCTGTGTCGTGGCTAGAGCCTTTGTTCTTTTGTCGATCGCGATCCGTATGAGCACTTAATAACGTGACTCTCCTAGGAAGCAAAAATTGTCCCTCGTCGCCGGAGGAACACCCAACGTTTCCGGTGGCTGGGTGCGCTATCCGGATGATGACCGTCGCTCTCTCCCTCGTAGCCAGAAGACTCGCTCACCTTTCGGATTTCAAAAGCGCTTTTCACGGTCCCCGATGTCCCACGAAGAAACGTCCCACGACAGAACACAAACGGCAGCGAATGTGTGAAACAGTTTTTAACACGCACCTCAGTATATGCGATGAAATGTGCGAGCTGTCTCGGTTAAAGGCAGCGATGTCTCGAGTACTCAGTATAACTCCGAGAAACTCAATGTTAACCCATACTGTGAGCTAACTGTATCTCAGAAGTCCAATAACGAATATACTCAGTTTTAAACAAAATTAAACAAAATAAAATCACGTTTTTCCT
>NW_015666970.1:7708-10546 GCF_001515625.1 Sinocyclocheilus rhinocerous
AAGCTATTAAGCATCCAATCACTAAACATAAGACAAGCTTGATTGTACACACCACGTTTTTCACATGTGCGTTTCTAACAAACTTTTACGCTACATTACGTAATGATACATACACGTACGTAGAAACGTACCAGTATAGAAAGCTTTTAAAACATCATCCCCGAATTAGAAATGAATGGACAATGCACAAACAAACGATAAACAAACAATAGGATAAAATAAATGTTTTAACCCTATTACTCATAGGATTTTTATATAGGGTTACATAAGGTATTGATGAAGTTTGCTGCTGGATCTTTGTATGCAATTAACCCGCTGGAACTGTCTAAAGCACTGAAGGAAAAGATCGGAATGATGGAAAGTGTTAAGACTTTAAGAGAAGGTAGACTTTTGTTATTTTGTAATGATAACAGACAACAAAAAGTGGCTCTAGGAATAAAATCGATTCTAGGACAAAAAGTTATTTGTTCAATTCCAGAAGACAAAAGACGGGTTAAAGGAGTAATATCAGGAGTATCTCCTGATGTTCAAGTTGAAACGATTAAGAAAAATTTAACTGGAGCGACAGTGTTCGACGTGAAACGATTGAAGTGTACTAGAAACAATGAAAAAATTGAGTTTCTCAGTCATGATTCACTTTGATGAAAATAAGCTACCTAGCTGAGTCTTCTTAGGATTTGTAAGTTATATGGTCAGGCCATATATTCCTCCTCCTCTGAGATGTTATAAGTGCCAAAGGTACGGGCATGTGGCGGCAGTTTGCAGGGGCAGAGATGCGCAAGATGTGGGGGTGAACATGAATATGGTCAATGTGGGCAAGAAATTAGTCCCAAATGCTGTAATTGCGGAGGAGAGCAATTCTGAAGCGCTAAAGAAAGTTGGAAAGAAGAATGAAGAAGGGAGTAGGGTATCATTACCTGAACAAAAAATGAAAAGCAAACAGGATGAACAGGATGAAATATCAAAGATCACAGACAAAGTGTCATTTGTGTCGTTTATGGCAGAAGTTGTCAACTGTGTCAACTGTTCTGATAGCCGGACAGAAAGAATCAAGATAATAATCAAAGCAGCTGAAAAGTATTTGGAGATAAAGGGTATTTCTGTAGACATGATAAATGAAAATCTAAAAGTATATGTAACAAGCTCGCAATCAGGATGTGGTGGCTCTTAATGGTATTTATAATTTTACAGTGGAATGCTAGAAGTCTTATTGCAAATGGTCAAGAATTTAAAGAATATATATACAAGAAAGAAAGCAGCTCAGATATAATATGTATACAAGAAACTTGGCTTAAGCCACAGTTGAATTTTACATTACAAGGATATACAATAATTCGGAAAGATAGGAAACAAGGGAATGGAGGTGGGGTAGCTACTTTCATTAAACAAGGAATTGGGTTTAGAAATATTGTAAGAGATGTGGAGCAAGAGGTAGTAGTGGTGGAAGTATGGGAAGGGATACAAAGTTATAAAGTAATTAATTTCTACAATCCATGCGAGAAGTTGAGTTTAAATGTGTTGGAAAATATTGGTGGGAATATAGGGAATAAAGTGATTTGGTGTGGTGATTTTAACGCCCATAGCACGTTGTGGGGGAGTAACAAAAATGATTTGAATGGGACGATTGTTGAGGATATGCTTGATTGGGGAAGGTTAGTATGCATTAACGATGGAAGTAATACAAGAATAGATGTTAATCGTGGGTGTGATTCAGCATTAGATTTAACATTAGTGTCTGATAATTTAGCTGGAAAGTGTGAATGGAATGTAATGAAGCAAAGTACTATAGGAAGTGATCATTTTCCTATTGTTATTAAAATTGGGGTGGACATAACAAAAGTGGAAGTGGTGAGAAATCCAAGATGGAGTTTAAGACTGCTGAATGGGGGATTTTTAAAGAATTGTGTCAAAATAAAATGGCTGAAATTAACTATTCGGATATGGATGTAGATGAGTTAAGTAATAAAATAAGTGATGTTCTTAGAAATACAGCAGAGGAGGTAATTGGCAAAAACAAATCTAAAAACAGAAGAAAAGCGGTCCCATGGTGGAATGAAAAATGTAGTGAATTAGTTTGTAACAGAAATAAAGCCCTTAGGAAAGCAAGAAAATCGCTAGTGTTCACTGATTTTATTAATTATAAAAGAGCTCAGGCAATGGTGAGGAGAGAAATTAGAAGAGCAAAGAAAAATTATTGGAGAGAGTTTTGTAATAAAATTGGGGTAGAAATTGAAATGAATGAACTGTGGGGTATGATCAGGAAAATGGGAGGAATTCAGAGGAATACTAGCATTCCGGTGTTAGTTGACAACAACAATATTGCAGTAACTGATAGTGATAAAGCTGAAATATTAGTGGAGACATTTGTTAAGGTTCATAGCAATGCGAATATATCAGAGGATATGAGGAAGTACAGGGAACAGTGTGTGATGGATAATGCTCAGATATTTGTAAAAAAAGAATCCAGATGGAGGCACACTAGATTCAGATTTCACATTGTATGAGATGAAAAGAGCATTGGTGGGGATTAAACAGACTTCTCCTGGTAAAGATGATATTTGTTATGAGATGATTAAACATTTATCGGATGTGTCATTAAATATGATATTAGGACTCTTTAATATGGTTTGGGAAACAGGGAAGTTGCCTGATGCATGGAAGCACGGGGTTGTGGTGCCGATCGCCAAACCAGGAAAAGATCAATCTCAGACAATCAATTATAGACCAATATCTCTGACTTCCAATATTTGCAAACTTATGGAACGAATGGTTATGAATAGATTGTCATATGTTATTGAGAGCAAGAACCTGTTTCCTGCATATCAGAGTGGATTTCGG
>NW_015666970.1:11420-14589 GCF_001515625.1 Sinocyclocheilus rhinocerous
CTTAGGAAAGCAAGAAAATCGCTAGTGTTCACTGATTTTATTAATTATAAAAGAGCTCAGGCAATGGTGAGGAGAGAAATTAGAAGAGCAAAGAAAAATTATTGGAGAGAGTTTTGTAATAAAATTGGGGTAGAAATTGAAATGAATGAACTGTGGGGTATGATCAGGAAAATGGGAGGAATTCAGAGGAATACTAGCATTCCGGTGTTAGTTGACAACAACAATATTGCAGTAACTGATAGTGATAAAGCTGAAATATTAGTGGAGACATTTGTTAAGGTTCATAGCAATGCGAATATATCAGAGGATATGAGGAAGTACAGGGAACAGTGTGTGATGGATAATGCTCAGATATTTGTAAAAAAGAATCCAGATGGAGGCACACTAGATTCAGATTTCACATTGTATGAGATGAAAAGAGCATTGGTGGGGATTAAACAGACTTCTTCTGGTAAAGATGATATTTGTTATGAGATGATTAAACATTTATCGGATGTGTCATTAAATATGATATTAGGACTCTTTAATATGGTTTGGGAAACAGGGAAGTTGCCTGATGCATGGAAGCACGGGGTTGTGGTGCCGATCGCCAAACCAGGAAAAGATCAATCTCAGACAATCAATTATAGACCAATATCTCTGACTTCCAATATTTGCAAACTTATGGAACGAATGGTTATGAATAGATTGTCATATGTTATTGAGAGCAAGAACCTGTTTCCTGCATATCAGAGTGGATTTCGGAAAGGGAGGAATACCATGGATTCAGTTTTATGTTTGGAAAATGAAATTAGGAAGGCTCAAGTTAAGAAGGAATTAGTAGTAGGTGTGTTTTTCGATATTGAAAAGGCATATGATATGTTGTGGAAGGAGAGTTTTTTTTATTGAAATTGGATAGTATGGGAATTAAAGGTAAAATGTATAACTGGATATTGAACTTTTTGTTTGGAAGAACAATACAAGTGAGAGTGGGTTCTGCATACTCTCGGGTTCTTCCAATAGAGAACGGAACTCCTCAAGGTTGTGTAAGTAGTCCTATTCTTTTTAACTTAATGATAAATTACATTTTTTTCTAATATTGACGTTGGTGCGAGCAGGTCATTGTATGCAGATGATGGAGCGTTATGGTTTAGGGGGCGAAATGTTTTGTATGTGGAAAAGAAAATGCAAAAAGCTGTAAAGGAGGTTGAGGATTGGGCAAGGAAATGGGGTTTCAGATTTTCTGTGGCAAAAACGCAGGTAATATGTTTTTAGAATAAGAAAATTAATCCTTCTCTGAACATAAAAATGTATGGGCAACAGCTAGAACAAGTTAATGTAGTCAGATTTCTAGGAATGTGGATGGACTCAAAATTGAACTTCAGAATACATATTCAGAAGCTGATAGAAAAATGTAAGAAAGGGATAAATATATTAAGATGCTTATCTGAAGTTGAATGGGGGGCTAGGCGTCAATCAATCAATGGAAAGAATATATAAAGCAGTAATAAGAGCCAACATTGATTATGGTTGTATGGTGTATACTTCTGCAAATAAAACTTGGATTAAAAAGATTGAGAAGATACAAACGCAGGCAATGCGAATTTGTTGCGGAGCATTCAGGTCATCTCCTGTGGTATCATTACAGGTTGAAATGGGAGAACTGCCCCTAGAGTTACGCAGACTTCAGCTGATGATGACATACTGGACTAGCATTAAGGGTCACTCGGAAAGTCACCCAGTCAAGAATATTTTAAGAGAATGTTGGGAGTATGAATGTAAAGAATTTGTAAGTTTTGGCTGGATTGTTGGGAAGGAAGCACAGAGAATGGGTCTTGATGAGATTGATATTGCACCATCAGTGGTGACTCCGGCAATACCTCCCTGGTTGTTTCCAATGCCATTTGTTGATTTAAACATTCATAAAGAGATAAAAAGCATCGACATGAACATCCCAATAGTTTCAGTTGTGCAACAATATATAAATCAAACATATTATTCAGTATTGCAGATATACACAGATGGATCTAAAGACCCAGGGACTGGAAGAACAGCAGCTGCAATATACTGTATATACCTAAATTCAATATCAAAGTTGCTAGAGGAGTTTCTGATCATGTATCTGTATATACTTCTGAATTATTAGCTATATGTCTTGCACTGCAGTGGGTTGAAGAGGTCCAGCCTAATACAGTTGTGGTTTGTACAGATTCAATGGCGGCTCTGACAAGTTTACGGAGTGGAAAATCAGAAGCACGACAGGAAATTCTACAGAGTATTTATAGGATCAGGCAGTTAAGGTTATAAGGTTTATTTTCTTTGGGTGCCGGCTCATGTTGGAGTAGAGGGGAACGAGAGAGTTGATCAGCTTGCAAAGAAGACCCTGGAACAACCACAAGTTGAATTACAAATTACAATAAGTAAAGCTGAAATAAAGAGATTGATATATATATATAGACGTTGAAAAGAAATGGCAAAAAAGTTGGGAAAATGAAAGAAAAGGGAGGCATTTATTTAAGATCCAGGAGCGTGTTGCTAAAGAGAGAGTAAGTTATGGAAATAGAAGGAAGGAGGTTATCTTATCTAGATTGAGAATAGGACATGTAGCATTAAATAACAGTTTGCACATAATAGGGAAACATGAAACAGGCAATTGTGATAAATGTGGACTACCAGAAACGGTTGAGCATGTTCTGCATGTTCTTATAGCGTATGAAAGGGAAAGACATCAGATGTTCCAAGAACTGGAACTGATGGGAATTAATGGAATTAATAAGACACTATTAGGTTATGGGGTAATGCAATCAAGAATATATGGAGAATTGTTTAAGTATTTAAAAAAGACAAGATTAATGGAAAGAGTTTGAAGTTAGAGTTATATTAATATTATTATTATTATTATTATTTTCTTTTATCTATAATAGTCGAATAATTCATAGCTCAACCGTGTACGTTTCACACTCCAGATCAGTAGGTGGCGGACATGCACCTTTAACGTTGGTTTGCCAATCCGCCAAAAAAACTCGAGAGAAGAAGATACTGCATCCATACCTGACATTAAAGGGTTTGTTACGGTCGCAGTGTAAAGTGCGGCAGTTGTCAGAAAGGGAAGAACAGCCATGGGAAGGCTGGAAGTAAATCGTCCTTGGGTGACATTGAGTACACGTCTGAAAAAGCTGTTGGCAATCAA
>NW_015666970.1:19886-27830 GCF_001515625.1 Sinocyclocheilus rhinocerous
TTTGATAGTAAATCTTTACTGAATGAGCACCGGCGCGGCGGGCGCGTGGACGCGCGTCAGACAGACGGAACAACACCGTAGAGACGAGACAATTAAGTTAATACTCTGCGCAAAAACGTTCATTGTGCTGAAATATCTGTTGTTGATATTTAAAAGGTATAAATAAGGTTTTTAAATTTGGTTTAAAAGTCAACATGTAGTGCACGTATTTTATGAGAGTAGGAACTGTAAAGGGATACAGCGTGTAATTCTGAATATAAATATCAGATGCTTCATAGTCGCCTTTTACAGGATAAAGAAATGACATGTGATCAAAGTGGACGCGTGTTCCTGCAGAACATTACTCTTACCTGTTGGTTAACATACTGGGTTTGTTTTTATTCGTCCTTATTATATTTATTATTATTTTAATTTTTAATGTAGAGATTTAAACTATATTCAAATACAGTGCTTAACATTAAAAAAAAAAAAAAATTTATGTAAGGTTTGTGCCACTGTTGCTCTAAACTAACAGTATTGGTGATTATAATAATTTTTTAGCTTTCTGTATTGGCAAGTCCTCCAATGTGCATAAGCTCTTTAGTAACAGTAGTTGACTATTTCTATGCTATAATATAATTATTGCTGTTATCTATGAAAAAAGGCAGAACAAAATAGTCAATCACTTTATAGTGTTTTTTTTTTCTCAGATACCCAATTACAGTAAAAAAGTACCTAAGCAATGCCAGCAAGAATGCAAGCTGTTATGGAAGGCATAGGAGGACATTCTTGTTAATATGTGAATAAATACTAGCCTACTTAGTTTGATATTTGCCCAATAAATGACAATAACATTTTTAGATTTAAACAATTTTTTGACAGATTCCTAAAATATTTGTGTTTTATCTTTATTATGATGTGTGTCTAAATTGTTAAGCACTATTTTCATAGCATTCAGTAGGGATGCACCGATACCGATACTGGTATCGGTATCGGGCCCGATACTGGCCTCCTGTACTCGTACTCGTACCCCGGAAACCCTGTAAACAAAGCAGCTGCACTACTTCCTGTTTCTGAATCATGTTTAAATAATTTAAATAGCCATTCAGATTTGTGTATTCGCTATGGTGTTCATCACAGTGCCAAATACTTAAATATTTAGACTTAATAGGCTATTTATTTTCAAACTTTTTTAAAATTTTAATCTGGACTACTACATGCCCTAGATATTGTTTGAAAGGGTTTTGATTCTTTATAGTTCGGTCACACTTTACATTAGGGCTTCATTAGTTAACATTAGTTAATTCATTAGTTAACAAACTGCCAATGAAAAATTCTTCTAAATATTCATTCATCTTAGGTAATTCCAATATTTAATAACACATTGTTAAAATCAAAAGTTGCAACTATGTTATTTAATGAGCTATCGTGAA
Organism: Sinocyclocheilus rhinocerous; assembly: GCF_001515625.1. Classification (NCBI taxonomy): domain Eukaryota; kingdom Metazoa; phylum Chordata; class Actinopteri; order Cypriniformes; family Cyprinidae; genus Sinocyclocheilus; species Sinocyclocheilus rhinocerous. The sequence goes on from NW_015666970.1 coordinate 21,299, forward strand.
CTAACACCGTGTCTACATGTTGCGCGACAAAATACTATAGAACTCATTATACTCAGTGATGCTGTCTACACTGGATGCGGTGCGGCGCGACACAAATCTCCAACAGTAAACTGATGCCTCGTTCTATTTATGACGTACTGACACAAATTTCAAATGATTTTCAACGGTCGCTTTGTCGCATCCAGTGTAGCAAAGTCCTTTTAATACAAGTCATGTCACTCGGTGGCCATCTTTGAAACGCCTCTCGGGCATGCAAGTGCAACTCCTATCTCTTTGAATGGGGAAACATCAAATTCTCCAAAACTGTTCGCTAAGCTAACGATTAAATTTCATATTTGAAATCGCCAAAGAAATCTGACAACAACTGTATCATAAATGTTGTTACTTTTGCTCAAATAGCGTTATAAAAAGATTATTTTTCAGGCTAGATCAGCCAGTGCGCATGCACAGTCATACGCGTGCATCTCAGAGTGCTGACTGTTTCTATAGCAACCGGGACTTCTAAGGGCAGCTGCAGTGACGTGCTGACTTTACCGATTAGCGATTGGCTCTTTCATTCAGAAGGAGGGGCTTCCTGCGATTGAGCGGCCATATTGAGCGTTGCATTTTTCCTCATTCAAAACTATACGAGTGACACGTCTTTGGTATTCTATAGTCTTTGAGTGTAGATAGATTCTTTTTCACTTTAATCTGTGTAAATTTTTTTACATTATACATGTTTTGTGTATTGCTTTATTGTATTGAAATGTTCAGTTATTTTTGTTATAAGAAAAAAGTTATTAAACCTGTTATACTGTATTTATACTGTATTATTTCAGTGACAGCTGAAAACTCATCTCTTTCGACGCTACTTGACTTCATCCTAAATTAAAAAAAAAAAAAACTCTTTCTCTTTATTTATTCCTTCCCTTTCTAGCTTGTACTTATTTGAACAAATGCCTGAAACTTGGTATTACGAGCACTTCCTGTGTCTGTTTGCCTCTTTAAGAAGAATCGCTTTATGTATTCCCCAATTGTAAGTCACTTTGGATATAAGCGTCTGCAAAATGACTAAATGTATTATGACAACACTTTTTGCAACTAAATTTCAATATCATGATAATACCGTATACCGTGATAAAAGCATTAGCAATTAATCACAACATGAAAATTTGATACCGGCATATCCCTAGTTGTGATTCACCTTGCAACATCAAGTAGCTAATCATGGTCCTCATATTTGATGTAAATTCAAGCATATTGGCTTTTTAATAAAACAGAAAGGATATGTCCAGTCCCAAAACCATCTTTCAATAGAAAGTGTTATTACAGAAAATGGTGTTATTGAAGCATTTTGTGAAGTCTAAGTTTGTTTGTATTGGTGTGGAGCTGTTTTCACACCGTGCCGCCATTGCACCAATATGTACCCTTATTTTCCTCTCTTTGTCTGAACCATTGCTCTGAGTAGTGTGCATTTAAATAAACACAGAGAGAAGTTTACGTAATTAAGACAAGTAGATGACTTCATTTTCACTTCCTGTGCCTCTTGGGTTGAAACTTGCAACACAACTCGCATACAAAGTAAGGCTTAACTATCTTTATCCTCCATGGTTCTGAGGGAACGTTTGATTGTTTTGAACTGTTCTGTACAAATAATAGTTTAAAACTGGATCTATTTCAGTTCATTTCCTAGTTCAGGGACTCAAAATGCATTTGAGTAGTAGTCAATCATGGCAATGATTGGCTGTTTGGATTGGAATACGCCGTGTATAATGCCTCCAATTTGATAAAAATAGGCTGAAACTGTTTGCAAAGTGTAATGATAAACATTTAGTGTGCACTGTAGTATGAAATATCACAGCATTTTTAATTTAGCAAGTGAAATTCAGTTAACGTCTTGGAAAATAATCTGATTTTGATACATTTAAATTCTGCATTGTTTAATAAATTTTAAATTCATAAAGTCTTTTTATACATTTTAAAAGTGTATAAATTATGTTTAGAAATTTTCTAAATTAAATGTTTTAAATTATGAATTAATTAAATTTTAATTCACAAAATTAAATGATTAATAAATACTGACAAATTTTGGTAGCGTAATTAACGAGATTAGTGCTGTCAAACAATTAATCGCGATTAATCGCATCCAGAATAAAAGTTTTTGTTTACATAATGTGTGTGTGTACTGTGTATATTTATTATGTATATATAAAGACACACGCATACAGTATATATTTAGAAAATATGTACATGTATATATTTATATTAATATAATTTAATTTATATATACATATATTTAATATATAAACAACTTATTTTTCTTAAATGTATACATGCATGTGTGTCGATGTATATATATGTAATATACACAGTACACACACATATTATGTAAACAAAAACGTATTTTGGATGCGACTAATCGCGATTAATCATTTGACAGCACTAAACGAGATATTAAAAAGAAGGGTTGGTATTACATCATTTATCATATTGGAGATGGTTGACCACATTGCATTGTGGGATACAGTACCCATCCCAGTAAGCTGTCTTGTACACATATTGGAAATTATTGGTCAGATGGGTATTCCGTGCATGCAGACAGTTTGCATACTTTGCATGCTACAGAAATAGAAAGAGTATAGCAGTATGGTATTCTGAACATAGCCAGGCAAAGTGTTTATTAATCCAGATGGAAGTGAGGCATAGTGTTGTTGAGCAGATAGGTCTCTTTTGCTTGGCACCAGCTACATAAAGCAATAGATTTGCCAGAGCTAAAGACCTCCTGTGGCAGCGTTTACAGACGCACTGCTTTTAAGCGATTCACATCTCTGTTTTTTGTTTTCCTCTTAGCAGGGCAAAGAAAAGTACACGCAGTTCAGAGCAAGTGAGTGCACCACACCCATCTCCACTTCTTGTGTTCTCTGTGCACAGGGCTGTGTGAATCGAACACACGTGAAGCCTAAGAAATGTGTTTCCACTTTCTTAACAGGGAATATGCAAGTAAGGGCAATGAGCAGATTTAGTTTACACCTCAACAGCTGCTTGTCCCATCTTGTATGTTTTCAAAATTCCTTTTCTGCTTTTGCAATAGTCCAGTATGCTTTCACGTAAGTATTTTCACACAAGTATTATATTTTAATCCATATTTGATTTATTTATTTTTTTTACATTTACATCAAAATTTTAACTGACTAATTAGGGCTGCAATAACTAGTTGATAATCAAATCAAGTGTAGTCGTTTTTAACAAAACTACTAAATTCATTGTTAAACATTAAATTAATTTTAGCATTCAAAAGTTTGGGGTCAAAAGTCTCTTATGATCAGAAGGGGTGTATTTATTTGATCAAAAGCACAATAAATCAGTAATCATATCTTTACAATTTACAATAAATGCTTGCTTTTTTAATATATATACATTTTACATTTTGTGTAAGCAGATATGATTGTATATTAAATGAGAATTTAATAGTAATTTTAATGCAAGGGCCCATACAGAATCTGCATTATTATTATTATCTTTTTATGAACAAAACTAATTTAAGTGGCTGATATTGGTTATGGATTAAATTTTTTGTTTTAATTCTGCCATTTGACACAATTAATAAATTAATATTAGACTACAGCAATAAAACATGATTTATGAATGGTTTGCTATTAATAATTAATTTTATTAATTATTAATAAAAACCATATTGGGTACTTACCACATGATAACCACTTATTGGTAGACCCTATAATCAATAAACAATTATAAAAAAAAATTAATAAATATCAGTAGAAAATTTAGCTCAAACCACTTATCTATTAGCAATTATTTATTCATTTATTTAAATGCAGTCATTTTAATGGAAAACCTGAGAAATGCTGCGGAATGAATTTAAACATGGCAAAATGTTTTAAGCAGAGCTGGTAGCACTACACTTTTTTTTTTTTCTGGCAGCTGTAAGCAAGCACAATCAGATTAGACAAAATATTTCATAAATGTGCACACACTTGCATTCCATTTCCACCCTGATTCTATCTCGGGCCGTCATGGGACTAATTGCTTGTTAAGGACATGACATACTATGAATTAAGAGTTCATATGCATCTTTCTTGGAAATGGTGTCTTCTGGCTAAGAAACGTTGTGAGATGTGACCGGAAAATGGAGAATGTTAGACTGATGGCCTCTTTAAGGGCTCCTGGGAAATTGCAGTAGAATGGTGCTCCTAAATGTATTCTTAATGTAATCGGCTTATCCATATTCCCAACACAGTGAATTTCTCGGACACGCTGAACCGAACAGACTGCAGTCAGACAGAGCAAACGGCCGTTCCAGGACCTGGTGCTTCTTGTCACTGGTTTTCCTCACTATCCTGAGGGCAGGATTCAGCCAGGCATGTCATCCAGCACAACAGCGCACTGTTTCTGTTTGCTTCGCATTTTGTATGAAAGCACTCAACCAAACGTCCACTTTTATGGCTTCAATCAAGAGCCTGTCTTTTCCTTGTTTCCTCGTCGTAATTAAACATCAGACGAGACATTGAATTTTTTTTTCTTTTTCTTTGGTAGTAAACAGTTTTGTTCTGTCAGACTCAGGGTTTTTCCGTTATCATCAAATTATTATTAAAGGGATAGTTCACCCAAAAATAAATATTCTGTCATTAATTACTCACCCTCATGTCGTTCCAAACACGTAAGACCTTTGTTCATCTTCAGAACACAAATTAAGATATTTTTGATGAAATACGAGAGCTTTCTGGCCCTGCATAGACAGAAATACAACTGAAATGTTCAAGGCCCAGGAAGGTAAAAAGGACATTGTTAAAATAGTCCATGTGACATCAAAATAAGTAATTGTTGAATAAAGTCATTGTTTTTGTTTTCTTTGAACACAAAAAGTATTCTCGTAGCTTCATAGAATTACTGTTGAACCACTGGAGAACTCACATGGACTTTTATCTATTTATGGACTTATTATGTCCTTACTACGTTTTTGGGCCTTGAACATTTCAGTTGCATTTCTTTCTATGCAGGGCCAGAAAAGCTCTTGGATTTCATCAAAAATATCTTAATTTGTGTTCTGAAGATGAACGAAGGACTTGTGGGTTTGGAACAACATGAGGGTGAGCAATTAATGACATAATATTTATTTTTGGGTGAGCTATCCCTTGAACTAAAACTTAAACTGAAACCAAAAAATTGCATTTCTTTAAACAAAAAAACATTACGTTATATATAAAATTAAAATAAAAACAGAAAATATAAAAATAAAATCTAATTCAAAATATCAACAAAAACTATAATAGCCTATCAATACTAAAATAATTATTAAACCGATTAAACTATCATAGAAAGTTTTTTTTGTTTTTTTTTGACACTTTGCCTTTAATACCAACCAAACGCAAGACTGACATTGATCCTGAAAATATTTTTTTCTTATAAGGCCACACTGAGGCCTTTAATGGCTATGCTTTGGATAGATTAGCATTGAAGGGGGAGTCGTGCTGTTTTCAGATCTGCGACCACTCAGCGTCAGCGTACTGGAGTGACATTTTCCCGGCTGGATATTTTTGTTCCTTGCAAAGCCCCTCTGCGCTTGAGTTTAGGATGTCAATTGAGTTAGCGAAGGGTGTCTTGAATGACGGCTCTAAGTTTGCATAGCTCCACAGTGTCATCTGTTCAACAAACAAATGTATTTTTTATAATCGTGGTGGTTTAGGCTTTATTATTTAGCTCAGTGATCATATTACTTGTATACAGTCTCTGAAAAAAAAAGTGAATGAGAGAAAGTGAGTGTCACCCACTCACAGGTACTTAGCTTGGTGTCAATAAGTAAACCCAGATTGCTGCCCACAGCACACACATTAATTGGATCATACCACTGCGAGAGGGTGGAGGTGAAACGGACAAGCCAGAGACATGGAGGAGGTGATGAGGTGGGATTTTAAGAGTAAGAGAAGCAAGTAGAAGTCAACCACAGAGGAGGCGGCGTTCCAGGGTTGGTCATATTAGAACATCTTATGCAATTTGCTGAATAACTGTGCCAAGGTGTGATGATTTTGTTTTGCCTGAGGCATTGTTATGCACTGCCGTTAAACAGCACCTGGTGAAAGTACAAATAGCTGTGGTAGCAATATAGTCTGATAACAGAGCACAATACACAACTTTATCTCGTGTGATGATAATGAGATAGATTCCGATTAATTCTGGTAATCTGATGTGGTTTAACTGTAGGTCTGTTGCTTTGAATTCGACACCATAAAAGCTAATATAATATCCACAGAGCGTTATCTAGTAGCTGCATGAAAATGGACGCCATGTTGCCTTGTACATCAATTTTTTGGCAAACCGTTAGCAGCTATGTTTCTGGTTTTGTAGCTGCAAGATGTAATGCGGTTGCAACTAGGGTTGTGCGATATTGACAAAAAGTAAAATTTTGATTAGTGGTTAAACTTCACTGTTCGGATCATATCACGGTTTTTGAGTCACGGATCAGATCGTTTTTTTGGATCAGCAAGAAAAAAATATTTCAATATAATTTTGCTTTCCATTTATTACTTAAAGCGAA
>NW_015666970.1:27840-35162 GCF_001515625.1 Sinocyclocheilus rhinocerous
GAGAATAAAAGATACATTCTTAGATGTTTTTGTTAGTACGTGAACGTTATCTTACACATTTAATCTCCCCAACAGAATCATTTGAAATAAGTTTATAATGCATGTTGGCTATTCCCAATTCAGAAGAGCGCAAGAACAAATACACAAATTACAAGCACAGATAAATACAATAAAACAAAGTTACCAATAAAATAAGGTCGGTAGTATTCAGGTCCAGAAATGTCATAATTAAAGTGTAAAATAAATCTGCATAGTGTTCACTGTATAAATTAAATTTAGATTAATCTTTGTCAAAGCTGTGTTTTGTTTGATTCGCATTAATGACAGCAGCAAGTATTTATTGGCTGCTGTCCCTTTAAAGGGTTAGTTCAGTCAAAAATGAAAATTAGGCTGCGTTTCACTCACCCCCGATGCATCCTAGGTGTATATGACTTTCTTCTTTCAGACGAATCCAGTCAGAGTTATATTAAAAATTGTCTTTGATCTTTCAATGCACACAAAATGTTGTCGCACAGGCAGAAAAAATTGTCGCAGTCTGGAGCCCTGCACTGTATCATCTGAAGCCATTCCATATCTTAATGTGAGGGACAGAATTTAGGTTTACAGAAACTACACTGCAAAATAATAACTCAAAAAGATTAACAGATAACATCATGATTATTTACTGAACCCTTAAATTAATTGTATAATGAAAGCCATAAAAACAGACAATTAATCGTGATAATCGTCATAATCGACAAAGCCATAAAACAGACAATTAATCGCAATAACCGTGACTATTTTTAGACAATCAATTGTCAGCTAAATTTCATAATCGTGACAGCCCTAGCGCACGGCGCTTTTAAGCTATTTAAAAGTGAGGAAAAGAGGGAAAATTCAAACGAACTAAAAATGAACAATTGCTTTACGCCGAATTGCCATAATTTGAAAGTGAAAGTAAAATGCGCACGCCGCTTTTACAAGCCATTTAAAAGTGAAGGAAAGCAAGGAAAAGAGGGAATTCCCCCGCCCCCGCGGTGATACCGGTATTACCGGTGTTGTCACACGTCGATTAACCAGTGGGAAAATTTCCTCACCGTCACAACCCTGTTATGGAAGGTAGGTATTAGAAACACTAAATGCCATGCCATTTTTTTTTAGCTTAGGCTTCTGACCATTATGGATTAGTGTAGCCTGCATTAAAAAGTCTTGAACATAAAACAACAGGATAAAAATATAGTTGATGACTAGACATAATCATTTCATGACTCTAGACACTTCTTTGTGAAGACAGTAGCATAATACAGTGAAATATGTTCTTTAGCCATATAAATACAGTTGCCATGTGCTACAAGCTATTTAAAAGTGAAGGAAAGCAAGGAAAAGAGGGAATTCCCCCGCCCCCGCGGTGATACCGGTATTACCGGTGTTGTCACACGTCGATTAACCAGTGGGAAAATTTCCTCACCGTCACAACCCTGTTATGGAAGGTAGGTATTAGAAACACTAAATGCCATGCCATTTTTTTTTAGCTTAGGCTTCTGACCATTATGGATTAGTGTAGCCTGCATTAAAAAGTCTTGAACATAAAACAACAGGATAAAAATATAGTTGATGACTAGACATAATCATTTCATGACTCTAGACACTTCTTTGTGAAGACAGTAGCATAATACAGTGAAATATGTTCTTTAGCCATATAAATACAGTTGCCATGTGCGTGGGTAAAATTTACCCGCTGGCGCTTTTAGGTATACAGCGACCTATGGCGGTTCTAGTGTTAAAAGAAGTATACTAATAGCACACTTGAATAAACGTATTTTTCGTAAGGGGGCTTATAGCTAAATTGAACTTGTTTCATAAATGATGAACTTTGCTAAATTGACAGTTATTTTCTTGTTCATTAATGTTACATTGCTCTGATAAAAAAACAAAACAAAAAACAAAACATGTATTGTAATAAAGCACTGTATAAACAGAGGTGGACATAAGTGGTACGCAGGTGCGCATGGTTGACAGCTGTTAATGCACAATTACCATTTAAGACAAACTGTAATACTGTATACAATTTCTATTTGAAATGAAAGCATAATTCTGCTGCCGTTTTCAAAACACAATGCAAAACTGTGACATTTCATTCACTGACACTCTTCAATCGGCAGAGACAAACCCGGCAGCGCATATACTTACCTGCCGGCAACCCGCCAAAATAAAAGCCTGCTGATTTTAAGTTAGAATATGATGAAAATTCATATATTAAATACTTAATTGTATTTAATACTCCCTTTTTATTTTGAAATATAATAGTATTATCACACATTATTATTTTATTTTTTAAAAATAAAATAAATGACCACAATATTATTATCACTATTATTAATTTATTTTTTGTATAGTTATATTTAATGGATCACACTATGTGCTGTGTGAGGACCAAACCAAATCTCCAGGTGCTCTTATGAGAACAAGGCAGAAAAACTTATGTGCACCCCTGTATAAAAATAAATGTCACTTGACATGACTAACTTACACTTTTACAATTTTTAAACACATCAAATAATCTGTCAGAATGGCCAGCCCTGTGTTTCCAACTGTTTTTTTTTTTTTTTACATCTTTCAAGATTTAGATTAGACAAAATCAATAGATTTGTTCAAAACAATGAATATAACATATACAAACATATATATATATAACATTACTTGTTCCTCTAAAAGTCATTTGCACTTTATCTTATTAGTTGTTATTTATCACATTTTTAATGTTTGTCACAAAAGTGGCGAGAGCTTTTTCAAAACAGCTCAATCTGATTGGCGGGCTTTACACAATCAGGGAATCAGGACATATTGTTATAAACAAAAAGTCAGCGAATCCTCAGTCAAAACTTGCAATGTGGACCAGACTTATCATATTACTGTCAATGTGTCAATGTCGTTCCCCAAGATCAGTGATTATAAACATTTATCACACATATACAACTACCTGTAAATGCATGTAAATGCACATTTGTATCTCATTTCCATAATTACAATTTAAAATTCAAATATGTTGCATTTGTTCTTTGATTCTTACATTTCTGTCTAATTTTAACAGGGTTTACAAAATATAATCATTGTGTTTTTAACACTTTAGCCATATAAATACAGTTGCCATGTGCGTGGGTAAAATTTACCCGCTGGCGCTTTTAGGTATACAGTGACCTCTGGCGGTTCTAGTGTTAAGTAGTGTAGATATTATGCCTTTTTCATGTTTGTGTTTTAGCCGAAAGACCTTGAAATAGGTCCATATACACAACTTTGATCCTTTGTAGTTTGCATTTGTCAAGTGGCCCTATTGTCACGCATCCTGCTGAATATTTGTGCTCACTTCTGTCCTTCTGCTCTTTATTGCGTTCTTCAAGAATGGTGCTGGACATGGCTGACTCACAGTACCTGCTCATCCTGGCACCGTCACTGGTCATCGCTGTCATGTTCCTCTTTTTCTGGCTCTTCATGAAAGAGACTTCCTACGATGAGGTTCTGGCCCGCCAGAAGCGAGACCTTAAATTGCCTCCCATCAAGCCCGATACTCGTAAAAAGAACGAGAAAAAGAAGAACAAGAAGAAGGAGACCGGCGGAAGTGGAGTGGGAGGAGGTGGGGGCGGCGAGTCAGAGGAAGACCTGAGGGATTTCGATACATCTGATGCCACTAGCCCTACCTCGAATAATGAGGATTCTGAGGCGGTGCCCGTGAGTCCACCGGTTACTGCTCCGGTCCTGGCAGAACCTCCGTCCGGGATAAGAGAGAGGAAAAAAAAAGAGAAAAAGCCAAAAGCTTCTCCAGCTGCTGTCCCAACGGTTGTACCCCTTTGCCGTACAACCCCAACTACCCCTCCTGCCTCAGAAGAACCAGAAGTCAATGGCTCCAAACCTGCTGTCCATAAGGAGCAGCCCCTCCCCCTGACCAAGCAGTCCAGCCCACCGCAGCCTCAGGCCACGCCCCCTGCACCAACTGAGACTACCAGCAAAAAGAAAGCCAAGAAGCAAAAGAGTGAGTCTGGTGAGTGGACTACCTACAAACATTCCATTTGCATAACACATGTTCCTATAAGTTGTGTTGAAAATGTGCAATGTTCTCTTCCATGAGGGCAATCCAATGTACAGTATTCAACTTGTGAATAGTAAAGGCCAAAGTATACCAACACTTAGCATATGTGTACAGCTGGTTTTTGCTGCTTTGCCCAAAAATGTCCAGTTGCCGAAATTTTGGTGCACCGCTACTAAAAACCATTCAAAACCAGAACCATTCATAAACCATTCAGAACACTCTGACAAGCACCATCATTACCCTAACAACCACCCAGAACACCTTCTCATGCTCCTCTCTAAAGATCTCTAGCTCTCATTTCTCACAGAAGAGCATCCACCTGAGGTCAAGCCTGATCTTTCTCCTCCTGTGGTGAAGAAGGAGGAGCCTGTGATCACCGAGGTGGAGATAAAGGCAAAGGACGGAGCCGCCCCTGTTGCCGCAGCAGCACCGCCACCAACTGCCTCCAGCGGCAGTGGGCGTAGGAAGAAGAAACAGAAGGTGGAACCTGTCATCACGGGTAAGAAAAAACCAAAATCAGACAAACTAGAGAGGTTAAAATTCTCAGTTGAGTCAGTGAATCAGTAAAGTAGGCATCTGGTCTGTGAGATCTATGGCAAGATTTTATAACCTAAAGCCAATGTTGCACTATATAAAAGGGCTAGTTCAAATCTATCATGTGCTCACTGTCATGTTGTTCCAAACCATATGACTGGCTTGCCTCCAAGGAGCACAAATGGAGATGTTCTAAAGATGTTCTAAATGCTGCTCTTTTCTCTGTTAGAAAATTATACCATGAACAGGGGTTGTGATGCTCCAAAACGAGCAAATAAGCACCATAGAAGTGGTCTATATGCTTTCATATCTCACTTGGGTAAATTCAAACTGCATATTTGAGAAATATTTTCATGAGTTCTATGGACTACTGTAGAGCATTGGAAGTGTCCTTTCTCATTCACTGTTATTGTATGGAAAAGAGCAGCATGAACATTCTTTTAAACTTCTCCTTTTGTGTTCCATTGAAGAAACAAAGTTAAACCGGATTGGAACAACATGATGAGTAAGTGATTTTAGTTTTGTGTAAAGTATAGCTTTAATAATTGCTGTGGTTTCAGTTAATGAGGCGCATGTCCAGTCCTCAGCCCCGGTCACTGACTCCACCACCTCGACAAACCACCAGAGCAACCAAAACAATGAGGCTCCGCCCCCTGCTCCTGCACCCACCAAACATGGCAAGAAACAAAAGAGCGAAACCAACAAAGGTACTTGGCATCTTTCATACACCTTTTTTTTTTGGCTTGTTTTTTATTTTTTTATTTTTTTACACAAAATGGGGGGTCTAGCCAGATTTGAATTATTTAAAAAATGTATTGATACTTTGCCATGTTTAATGAGTTATAAGTATATTCATAATCTGCATTCTCCACCATCTTGGAATATTTGTTCCACTGAGCTTGTCACAATACACAATGGGATGGTCTGTTCCACAAAGGATGTAGGAAAATGCTGCCTTAGAAATTGGCCTAAAGAAGGCATATTAGGAAACAGCACAACCTATGATCCCATAAAATACTGCCTACGGAGGGTTTGAAATTGTGATTTTTTTATTTATTTTTTTTCCTGGTGGCCTACGGCTTGAACAGGTGGCTAATACGTGTCTGTTTTTGTGCAGAGAACTGTGAGGTGAAGCTCAAGGAGCTGCTGGCCAGTCTGAGTGGACTCGTGCTGTCAGATTCTGATGTGGTCAGTCTCGTCTCGCTGCTCCGAGACAAGAGTCCCAACGCTTTGGACAGCTGGTATAAGGTTAGAAGATTAGGTTGACTTTTGTTTTTTGTTTAGTGTTTTTTGCTATCATGCAGTAATGAAATGTGGTCTATAGTGAAAGCTTGAGTCGTCAGATTTCTGATGATTTTTTCTGGTTTCGCTTTCTCAGTCTGCAGCTAAGTTTGAGCCCTCGGCCCAGCAACTCGCAGAGAAAGATCGTCTTCTGAGCACGTTACAGGAGGAGGTGTCTATCGCCAAGGGCAAAGTCAAACAGTTAAGCCAGGTTAGTAAATTATTTCACTTATATTTCCTGATGTGAGTACCAGGCTTCCCGGTTTTGAAATGTGTGGCACTTTTCATGAATAAGGTACAAATTGGTTACTCATTATATATTTTTAAGTTCCTCTATCACAATAAAAAAAAAAAATGCATAAATACATTAAATCTGTGCACCCAAAAATGTAATTCATTTGAACCCTTATCTTAATCTCATTCAATTTTCAGCCCTGTTACCAGAAGTTTTCAGTTGGTTTATTGGTTAATTCATTAAATGTTTGTTTACTTAATGTTTATTACTAAAATAATCATTTCAGGGTTGTTATCACTATTCAGACATGTTACCAAAATTTGCAAACCTCATATAAAATAAACCTGCATATAATATTTAAATTAATTTGAGAAAAAAGTTCTGAATAATTAAAATATTTCTCAATTTTTCTGACTAAAAATTAAAATGGTCTTTTTATGACTTTTTTTTATTTCAAGCCCTTTTTTTTTGCAAAGTGCCACATAAACATGCTCTCGGTATGACACAATATAGAAAATAAGTAACATAAATATGGTGTAAAAATATGAATATGACTGAGCTTGGTAGTAATTTATTGACTGGGACTTCAGGAACTGCAGGCTGAGAAGCAGAAGACGGGCTGCGTGGAGTCTGTGCTGCATGAACATCGTGTTGCCAGAGAGAAAGACATCATGCAGGTGAAAGCTCAGAGCTACCAGGAGATGCAGATTAAGGTAATCAATCTCTTTGACCGATAAGACTTAGTGGTCTAACCATGCAAGTCATAATAGAGCATAAGAAAGCATGCTTGATGTGGTATGTTTATGTGTAAGAACATGTAATGACAAGTTACCTTTCTCTCTGCAGTTCCAACAATTAAGAGAACAGCTGGAAGGACAGATCGCACGACTGCAGCAGGAAAACGGCATCCTGAGGGATGCTGTGGAGAGATGCTCCACCACCAACCAGATGGAGAACAAGTGAGTCCCGCCAACTCCCAAATTCCTCTCCTTTGGTCCACTTATAGTGTCAAGATTCATAATATAGTATTTCAAGATCATCCATCAAATAAGGCTGTGTTTTTGTTTAATGTGTTTTTTTCAGGCAGTCATCCGAGTTGAATAAACTGCGTTCGGAATGCAACGGCCTTATGAAAGAGCTAGCAGAGACCAAAAACAAGCTGCAGCAGGAAGAGTTGCAACGGAGGGGACTAGAAGTCACACAGATGTG
>NW_015666970.1:35592-38639 GCF_001515625.1 Sinocyclocheilus rhinocerous
TAGATCAAAGTTAAAATATTTGTGCTTTGTAAAAAAAGATACAATTTAAAAATTTTATCTTTAAATTAAAATGTAAGTCTTTTATATAATTATCAGATTTTAGAATTAAAAAAACAGTTTTGGTTATAACAGTGAAGATCTCAATCAGGTTACCTTAATAAAAATTTAATAACTGAATACACTTCACACTTTTAAATATCAGATATTAACTACATAAAAGTGAACCACTGATAAAAAAAATCACTGTGATTTTAATAGCATTGCTTAACCAGATTTTTTTGACAAGTTAAATGACTTGTGACCACTGAAAAATGAGGATTGGCAAATTTATTTATTTACATACATACATACATACATAATTACTCTTTTACTTTTCAACATTTTACCTGGTCATTGAAATGAATTAATTTGATTAAACAAGCCATTCACACCAACCAATTTGATTAAATGAATAGGATTTTCCTGTATATAAGACTCTATATCTCTAGAGAGTGTTTATCTCCTCTGCTCACTATATGATTTGAATTTTCATTTTCAAGTGTTAATTTCCATTTTCCTTACACCACTGCTTGTTGGCAGAATTAGATTGTTACAGGAAAGGCTGCTCTTGAAAACAGCTGAGCTTTTGTTTAGTGCCTCTAAAATTTAGCATCTGTTTGTAGCCTCACTACATTTAGCTATTGAGCTGAAACTGTTTTGTATCTTTTGTCGCAGGATGCAAAACGTCGTTGGGAAGAGCTGCAGAACTATTTGCACAACGTCAGTGCAGAGAGAGAAAAGCTCCAGGTCGCTAAACAAGGTAGAAACACACACGCACCCCATCTTACAGACTTCAAGTGTTCTGCACACACCACTTAAGCAGTGTCTCCTGTGTCTTCTCAGAGCTGCAGAATCAGCTGATGGCTGTAGAGAGCGAGATAACCAATAAAAACAAGGAGATCCAGACTCTCCACAGCAACTTGACGGACACACTCATCTTTAAAGAGCAGGAGCAGCAGAAGGTCAAGCAGCTGGAGCAGCAGGTCATGCAACTGTTGGAGGCGTCTCAGCACACCATGCAGCCTGACGACCAACTGCAGGAACAAATCCAGGTACCTGAGGAGGAGTCACAGTACTCCTGGAACTCTAAAGAAGCATGTATGCATGTTATATGGCTGCAGATCATCACACAACGTTGTCGTTTATAGGATCTTCTTAAAGAAAACAAAATGCTGAAAGTTCAGATTGATAATCTTCAGACTCAGCTCAACACTCAGGTATGTGGATGAGGAGGAATCGGTCTCTGCTTGTTGGTGGACAGTCATGTTTAGGAGTCATTTCTTTGTTCTTCCTCTTAGGCTGCAACGGTATCACATTTCGAAGAGCTTCAAAAACTGTAAGTGGTCACCTCAAAGCTTCCTTGTTTTGTGGTTTTTGCACAAAATAAGGCCTGTTTTACACTGCATATATTTTGACACCCGTATTAACAGGTTAGGTTACAGTATTCACATTGACTGTGCACAGAAGAAACTTAACTGCAGAAAATATTGAAAATGCGCTTTAACCCTGTTCATCAATAGTCATGTGATATTTCAGCATCAAGTAAAATGCTACGTCAAGCAATAAAATAACAGCTTGTTAGACAGTACAGTATTTGTTGTTTCATATACAGCTATGTAAAAAGAAATTTGTACTGATAAGACCTTCTACTTTCAGCCAAAAGTCCTAACATGGAACGGATTTATCACTTGCCACTTTATCACATGGTTGGTACACAGCTTAAGGCGGTCAGCTGTCTTAAACCTCATTATACGTTATCTTGCATGTGTCTCTCATTAGGCTGGCTGAAAAAGAGCTACAGAGGAAGAGTCTAGAAGATTCTCTTAATGCAGAGAGGAGCAGCAGCGCCGGCAGGGAGACAAAAATGCAGGCAAGTGTCAGCACCATCGTTCCAGCTCACACCAGTTGAACTGAAGTGTGATTTCCGCTGTGTAGTGAACTCACAGCTCTCTCTACCCTATGAAGGCCATACACAATGAGAACCTGACACTGAAGACAGACCTCCAGAATCTGCAGGCACAGGTTTCTGAGCAGGTTAGACTTCAGTTGCTGTTCTTTCCACTAATCCATTAATAAATCTTTACGCTAACACACGCCACTGTGGTGTCCTCTCTTTCCCCAGGCTGTATCTGTGGATCAGCTGAAGCAGAGGTGAGTGCATTGAATATAAACAAAATACAGATTAGTGTATGACCAAAAATTTATATCACGGTATTTTTCAAAATTATACCGGTTTCACGGTATATGACGGTATTTTAAAAATTTTTTTTTCCATGCATGACCGGGTGTAAATTTTTTTTTTTCTACTGATTGAGAGAGGAAATACTGCAGTAGATTGACTTAGAATGCCCTATTTTACTGTCATGATGAGTGAATATTGTAGAAAAATTCCACTCTAAATAGTGACGAAACACGACCCATTTATACATGTTAACCAAGAGTCACTCTCATTTATAATCGCGACATTGTCTGATAAAATCAACATGCATGTACAGTAGATGCATGTTGAGCGGCTATGCGGTGGTTTTGGCTATATTACTTTTTTGCGTACTTAGATGGCTTACATTTAATGTGTGTTTTCAGGCAGTCATCCGAGCTGAATAAACTGCGTTCAGAATGCAACGGCCTGATGAAAGAGCTAGCAGAGACCAAAAACAAGCTGCAGCAGGAAGAGTTGCAACGGAAGGGTCTAGAAGTCAACTACAAGCAGAATATGTCCCAGCTGGAGGTGCCTGCAAAGCCCTGCACAATACATGTCCATTAACATGCCTTTTTGAACATCTTTTTGAATTAGAACACCAAACAAGGCATTTAAGTTTCAAAAAGGAACCATTTTAAAGGTTTATGATGTACGAAGTGCAATATATAGCTAACTACCCTGCACTAGTTTAGAAGTGGGATGTTAGCTTAAACATTCATGATCAGATTAAATGTTTCCAAGCTATTCAGTGTTTCCAAGCTTGCCAAGCTATGTATGTGTGTGTGTGTGTGTGTGTGTGTGTGTGTAT
>NW_015666970.1:38725-41685 GCF_001515625.1 Sinocyclocheilus rhinocerous
ATTTAGATCAAAGTTAAAATATTTGTGCTTTGTAAAAAAAGATACAATTTAAAAATTTTATCTTTAAATTAAAATGTAAGTCTTTTATATAATTATCAGATTTTAGAATTAAAAAAACAGTTTTGGTTATAACAGTGAAGATCTCAATCAGGTTACCTTAATAAAAATTTAATAACTGAATACACTTCACACTTTTAAATATCAGATATTAACTACATAAAAGTGAACCACTGATAAAAAAAATCACTGTGATTTTAATAGCATTGCTTAACCAGATTTTTTTGACAAGTTAAATGACTTGTGACCACTGAAAAATGAGGATTGGCAAATTTATTTATTTACATACATACATACATACATAATTACTCTTTTACTTTTCAACATTTTACCTGGTCATTGAAATGAATTAATTTGATTAAACAAGCCATTCACACCAACCAATTTGATTAAATGAATAGGATTTTCCTGTATATAAGACTATATCTCTAGAGAGTGTTTATCTCCTCTGCTCACTATATGATTTGAATTTTCATTTTCAAGTGTTAATTTCCATTTTCCTTACACCACTGCTTGTTGGCAGAATTAGATTGTTACAGGAAAGGCTGCTCTTGAAAACAGCTGAGCTTTTGTTTAGTGCCTCTAAAATTTAGCATCTGTTTGTAGCCTCACTACATTTAGCTATTGAGCTGAAACTGTTTTGTATCTTTTGTCGCAGGATGCAAAACGTCGTTGGGAAGAGCTGCAGAACTATTTGCACAACGTCAGTGCAGAGAGAGAAAAGCTCCAGGTCGCTAAACAAGGTAGAAACACACACGCACCCCATCTTACAGACTTCAAGTGTTCTGCACACACCACTTAAGCAGTGTCTCCTGTGTCTTCTCAGAGCTGCAGAATCAGCTGATGGCTGTAGAGAGCGAGATAACCAATAAAAACAAGGAGATCCAGACTCTCCACAGCAACTTGACGGACACACTCATCTTTAAAGAGCAGGAGCAGCAGAAGGTCAAGCAGCTGGAGCAGCAGGTCATGCAACTGTTGGAGGCGTCTCAGCACACCATGCAGCCTGACGACCAACTGCAGGAACAAATCCAGGTACCTGAGGAGGAGTCACAGTACTCCTGGAACTCTAAAGAAGCATGTATGCATGTTATATGGCTGCTGATCATCACACAGCGTTGTCATTTACAGGATCTTCTTAATGAAAACAAAACGCTGAAAGTTCAGATTGATAATCTTCAGACTCGGCTCAACACTCAGGTATGTGGATGAGGAGGAATCGGTCTCTGCTTGTTGGTGGACAGTCATGTTTAGGAGTCATTTCTTTGTTCTTCCTCTTAGGCTGCAACGGTATCACATTTCGAAGAGCTTCAAAAACTGTAAGTGGTCACCTCAAAGCTTCCTTGTTTTGTGGTTTTTGCACAAAATAAGGCCTGTTTTACACTGCATATATTTTGACACCCGTATTAACAGGTTAGGTTACAGTATTCACATTGACTGTGCACAGAAGAAACTTAACTGCAGAAAATATTGAAAATGCGCTTTAACCCTGTTCATCAATAGTCATGTGATATTTCAGCATCAAGTAAAATGCTACGTCAAGCAATAAAATAACAGCTTGTTAGACAGTACAGTATTTGTTGTTTCATATACAGCTATGTAAAAAGAAATTTGTACTGATAAGACCTTCTACTTTCAGCCAAAAGTCCTAACATGGAACGGATTTATCACTTGCCACTTTATCACATGGTTGGTACACAGCTTAAGGCGGTCAGCTGTCTTAAACCTCATTATACGTTATCTTGCATGTGTCTCTCATTAGGCTGGCTGAAAAAGAGCTACAGAGGAAGAGTCTAGAAGATTCTCTTAATGCAGAGAGGAGCAGCAGCGCCGGCAGGGAGACAAAAATGCAGGCAAGTGTCAGCACCATCGTTCCAGCTCACACCAGTTGAACTGAAGTGTGATTTCCGCTGTGTAGTGAACTCACAGCTCTCTCTACCCTATGAAGGCCATACACAATGAGAACCTGACACTGAAGACAGACCTCCAGAATCTGCAGGCACAGGTTTCTGAGCAGGTTAGACTTCAGTTGCTTTTCTTTCCACTAATCCATTAATAAATCTTTACGCTAACACACGCCACTGTGGTGTCCTCTCTTTCCCCAGGCTGTATCTGTGGATCAGCTGAAGCAGAGGTGAGTGCATTGAATATAAACAAAATACAGATTAGTGTATGACCAAAAATTTATATCACGGTATTTTTCAAAATTATACCGGTTTCACGGTATATGACGGTATTTTAAAAATTTTTTTTTCCATGCATGACCGGGTGTAAATTTTTTTTTTCCTACTGATTGAGAGGAAATACTGCAGTAGATTGACTTAGAATGCCCTATTTTACTGTCATGATGAGTGAATATTGTAGAAAAATTCCACTCTAAATAGTGACGAAACACGACCCATTTATACATGTTAACCAAGAGTCACTCTCATTTATAATCGCGACATTGTCTGATAAAATCAACATGCATGTACAGTAGATGCATGTTGAGCGGCTATGCGGTGGTTTTGGCTATATTACTTTTTTGTCTCATGCAGCGCACTGCCTGCGTCTGAGTAACAAAAAAAATAAAATATATTAATAGACGAACTATAAGAACTACATTCATATTTATAATTCCAAACAATCAGTAAGCGACAGGTGCTAGGAAACGCTGTTTTGTACTGATTTATTGACGAGTCGCTGCGGTGCGGCTAACTGAATGCGCTGCTTCTCTGCCGCTCACTGCACAGAACAGACGCCGAGAGAGGTGACACTTCTCCGGGAAAGTCAGACCTCGCGTTCGCGGGAAATCTTCCAACTGAACCATAGCTAAGGTTTATCCAAAAAAGTCGCTAGGTTTGTCAGTATGAATATTCTATGGAAAAAAGCCACTAAAAGCGTCTGAAAGTTGCTAAATCTAG
>NW_015666970.1:41778-45381 GCF_001515625.1 Sinocyclocheilus rhinocerous
CCAGCTGAAAGCGATGCTTCTCTGCCGCTCACTGCACAGAACAGACGCAGAGAGAGACGACACTGCGCCGGGAGAGTCAGACCTCGCGCTCGCGGGGCAGCACTGGCGACATCTTCCAACTGAATCATAGCTAAGGTTTATCCAAAAAAATCGATAGGTTTGTCAGTATATATATATTCTATGGGGAAAAAGCCGCTAAAAGCTTCTGAAAGTTGCTAAATCTAGCGCTGAAGTCGCGCTCGTGTGTGTGAGACGCGGGAGCTGACGGCAGGGGGCGGTGGATATGTGGCGGTCAGTAGATATTGTGGATGAGTTCTTCTGTGTCATCACGTTCTACTAGTTCTGCAGCTTCAGTTTCTGAACTTTCACGCTTTCACGCATATCATAAGAAAAATAAACACCGGTATTTGGTATGAACCGGTATATCGCCCAGCACTAATACAGATGCACTAGTGCTATACTGATATTAAAAATCTGGCCAATACCGATTATTTTCGTGTTATAGTAGAAAAATTTAAATTAAAAATCAATCAAAGTCTACAAACTTATGAAGTAGCTTTCCAAGCTACCCGTAATGTTTTGCTTGTTTAAAATGTTTTATTAAAAAATGGATGATAATTTTTAATATTTATTCCAAAAATTATGCATTGAACTACTCACAGATTAGTTTGGGGTTGGTAAGTTTTTTTTTTTTCTAGTTCTCTTCTGCATTTATTAGATCAAAATTACAGTAAACATTATGAAATATTATTAAAATTGAAAATAACTTCATATGTTGGAAAATGTAATTTATTCCTATCATGGTAAAGCTGAATTTTCAGCATAATTATTCCAGTCTTCTGTCACATGATTCTTAAGAAATCATTGTAATATGCTGATTTGATGCTCGAGGCATTTCTTATCATCAATATTGAACAGTTACGCTCCCTAATATTTTTGCGGAAACCATATTTTATATTTTTTATATTTATATTTTTGATCATAGAAATTTCAAAATAGCATTATTTATCACACTAGTGCTGTACTAATATTAAAAAACTGGCCAATATCGGTAACCTGATTATTTTTGTGTTATAGCAGGTATTAAAATGTCAATGATATAAAAATGTCTAAAAATCTATGAATTAAAAGAAACCGTTTGCTTGCTATTTTCATAGTATGGCCAGTATAATATATCATTAACAATTATATTTAAAAAGAGAATTTTAGCAAAACAAATAATAAATTAAACCCAAAAAAGTAATTTAAACTTAATTACTGATTATATTATATTGCATCAATAATATTAAAAATATTAACAAAAAAGATAACTAAACTTAAACAGTAGTTTTACATATTACAAATGGATGTACAACATTACAATCATGCATTTATAACAGAAACTAGACATTTTGATCTCAAACAAATAAAAAAGTGCTTAAATTAAAAAAAGAATCGATTATAATATATACAAGTTTGTTTGTGTGTTTTATTAGAATGAAAATTTAAGTTTAGACACACTTATGAAATTAACAAGAGATTCCTAAATGAATTTCCAAATTAAATGAAATATGATTTAGAGCTATAATTTTGCATTTCTAAGTAACATTTGGAAAGTGTGTAATGTTTATTCATGAACACTCACAGCTCTCCTTATGTGGAGAAAGTTTAGGTTTCTCCAACCAGTAATTTATTTTTCAGTATAAATGCATTGACGCGTATTGTTTATTAAAGATCATTAATTAATGTGTGTTGTGTTATGTGTCCTTAGCCTTCAGCAACGTGATGACAAAGTTAGAGTGGTGGAGAACTTGCTGGAGTCCAGCCTCATTCAGGTGGCCAATAAGGAAGCCGAACTGAAGGTGAACAAGAAAATACAGTTTTTAATATTTATATTAGTTCCTAATATACTAATATATAAATATAGTAAACTAACTAAAGCACCATAAATGCTCTTATAACTGCAGTTAAATAATCGGTTTACGTTTGTTGTGTTGAATGCATCCTTTAACATATGTTTTTTTTTTTTTTAAACAGGCAGTCAAAAATGAGTATGAAGGTTTGAAACTGCAACTGGAGGCAGTACAGAAACAGACCTCAGAACAGGTAGCGAGCCACTACAACACACTGGCATTGTTTGGTGGAGAACAGAGAGTCGTATTGTGATTAACGCCTGCCAAAGCTGCCCACTCACATTCTTCCTGTTTCTTTCCACCACATTTTTCCAGACAATGTTAGAAAAGACACTGGAAGAGCTACAGCAAAAGTAAGTTACATAGTCACAACTAGGGCCAGAGTGGGGCCCATTTTCAGCCTGACAATTTAATGCCCCCTGTATGTTTCAACAAGAACAAATGACATGCTAAACGTCTTAAGCAATCATTCTGCAGTCAAATGTATGGATAGGTGCAGCTGAAAATACACCACATACAAATGAATAAGTCATTAAATTAATGTAATGTGTAACACATGCTTTTTCCGTTTATGTGTGTGCAAAAAATGCAAAGCGGGGAAGAAGCTGGGGATTTATATATGCCATATAATAATATATAAAAAAAAAAAATGCAACAAAGAGACGTGCACACTCAAGCAGCAAGATGCATGCTTCTACAGCCAAAATCCCGCTGTTTGCATGTGCACAGCTCTTCTTGGCAGCTATAAATATTATTTTATAATACAATATAGCACACGTCTTTGCCACTACGATAACTGCCTGCGATTTGCCTCTTTCTGTGTGCCTCTCATTTGAAATGAACTAGACACTTGCTCTTTCTGCGTCCTGTGTGAAACTGGCTTTATGTCCAAGTGGCCCAATTTATGAGCGGCCACTGGGAACTTTCCCAAATCTCCCAGTGACCACTCCAGGCCTATGAATTAGAGTTTGTAAAGTTTTACAATGCCAGTTGTTATTGTTTGAAAACACACTTTAGAAACAGCACACAGTGTGAGTTTATAATGGCAGAAACTATTTCTTGAGTGCTAAAATATTTTAACTTTCTGACTTTATCAGGATTCAGGAGAAGGATGAGAAACTTCGATCAGTTGAGGAAAGTTTGCAGTCAGCAATGGACAAAGAATCAGAGAGAAAGAAGACAATGGAGGTAAGTATGTACTATTCATTGCTCTAGAACAGTCTGTGCTCATCATGATGTATTAAAGGCTTATATGTATGTGTGTTCATAGGATCTACAACAGCAGGTCGAGACTCTAAACACTGAACTTGCCCAGCTGAGGAGCAGAGAAACTCAGGAGTCAAACTCAGACTTAAACGCTAAACTCCAGGAGCTTCATGCTCAGTATGTATGGCCACGTTCACACAGCAGCAGAATACGGTTGTCAGTCCTGTTTTTGAGTCCTTAATACGGTTACGTTCACACACAGCTCGGTTATTTACGGGCGTGACAACCGCATTCTGTAACCGAACTCACACCTGTAAATTTTCAGGACTCACAACCGCATTCTCGGAACACACGCGCTGTGTGAACTGAACAACGGCGGTAACGTTAGTTTGACGTTTGACATTCATTAGACCTTCGGGTTTTTTACCAATTAAACTCTTTGCAGCTATTATGTTTTGAGCCCAAACTAACTCAGATAGACATAAATATATGCCCTTTATGTTGC
>NW_015666970.1:45517-67505 GCF_001515625.1 Sinocyclocheilus rhinocerous
TTTGAGTCCTTAATACGGTTACGTTCACACACAGCTCGGTTATTTACGGGCGTGACAACCGCATTCTGTAACCGAACTCACACCTGTAAATTTTCAGGACTCACAACCGCATTCTCGGAACACACGCGCTGTGTGAACGGAACCGGACTGGACAACTAGTTGTCTGTCACGTCATACAGTGCGAGAGAGAGCCGCTCTGGTGCACAAACACGTGTCTAACGTGTGTTACATGTTTTCACCAAGCGGCAACCTCCCGCTCTCTCTCGTGAAGCCAACAAGGAAGTGACTTAAACTGTAATTCATCAACTGGCCGCTAGAGGCTGGCTGCAAAAGGGAGTCCGTCAATCCCATAGACTCCCCATGTTAAAATGCCCAACTTTACAGCAGAAAAAAATGTGTTTACAGCCTGGTACAAAAAGTGGTTTTGGTCTATATAGCTAATTTTGCCCTTCATGACAACTGTGAGGGGGGTGAATTTTTTTTATAAGTCATCCGTTTAAATTATATTAAGCCTTAAAGTTCTGCATAATTAAGGGCGTGGCCACTTGAGTGACAGGTGGATTGCCGCTGCTGTCACCACCGTCGAGCTAGGTGGGCGTGGTTTCAGCAACCAGCTCCCGCCTTTTTGCCTATTTTCGATTATCCGGGAGTGACGCGCGGTGACAAGATGGCGACGGACGGCTCTGCCCACTTTTGAGCTTAAAAAACCTCTTCAGGAACCTACGGGTGACGTCACGGACACTACGTCCATGTTTTTATACATTCTATGGTTTTCACGTGTGTTTTCGGTAACTTGCAGTGACGGAGAAATGAGCTGCGTGTCATCTGAACAGTTTTAGAGCTTGTCAGTTTTGTGTTCTGCGCACGACTCAAATACTCTGCTCTCCACCCAAATTTAAAAGCTGCTGTTGGTTAATGA
The DNA here is from genome assembly GCF_001515625.1 of Sinocyclocheilus rhinocerous. Classification (NCBI taxonomy): domain Eukaryota; kingdom Metazoa; phylum Chordata; class Actinopteri; order Cypriniformes; family Cyprinidae; genus Sinocyclocheilus; species Sinocyclocheilus rhinocerous. The sequence goes on from NW_015666970.1 coordinate 46,437, forward strand.
AAATTTGACGAAGATTTTGAACTCGCGGCTCGATTGGACCCTTGTCGTGTCAGAAAGTGATAAGACTTTCAGTTTTATGCACGTCGCCATCTTTGATTTTAAAGTTTTCATCTTTGAATATGGGCTTGACTCCCGTTGCACGTTCATACAGACAGTATTCTAAACACAACTGTAAACTGCTGTGTGAACAGGACATTTCGAGACTCAACCCTGTAAAGAAAATGCAGTTGTCAATCCCAAAAAATACATTTCACATATAAGTACTTATATGTAACAAGTAATACTTATCTTTTTTCCACTTTGAAATTGATCACATTACAGAAGTAAAATTGGATTTATGTAAAATAATAAAATTGCATTGTTTTATTGTAAATTAAGTGTTATAAAACGGATAGTTCCAGTCCTTAATTCTGATTGGTTGAGCCACGTTCGAAGCTTTTGTAAATTACTCTACAGACATACACCTTTGTTTACTTTGTGTGTTGCTTGGCAACCACAACTGTTTCTGAGGAACTACATTGTTTGGTGGAAGAATACTGTTTTTATTAATATCATTACACTTTATTTGCTCTGTTTTACTTTGTGAAACCTTACTACATATATGGAATAACCGTTTTATAAAACCAATAAGCCCTGTGAAGCCGTGGTTTACAGTGAATTTATAACAGCTTTGCGTCATGCCTAACAACCGTTATAAATTCACTGTAAACCACAGCTTCTTGGGGCTTGTTGCTTTATTATATTTTCATTTGATTACATTTTAAAAGATTAAAGCAAGTGTTATGAATTCAATTTAATTATACACCCTTATTGATGATAAATTTGAATTAAATCACAAAACACAGAACTTAGAAAAAATAAAGCACAAAATTTGGGGCCCAAATTAGAATTTACTTATAAACAATGTTATGTTTTCCATGTGTTTTCAAAGTCTAACAAACATGTGGAATGCATATCCTTATGTTTCACTTTATTTATGAAACAAAAATCTGGATGATACTGAATGATATAAAAAAAGACTGTGATTTAATATTTTTAGCCATATCACCCAGACTTTCCCAAAGTTGTTCTCTAATTCAGTTCCATTAGTCAGTTCCTGAAATTAAATTGCAGTTCTGAAAACATAATTTAAATGATATTTAAGAATATTACATTTACAAAACTTTTTGTGAAGCTAATTATAGCTTTTACCAAATTGCATATTTTTCTCTAATCTTTTGGCCACAATTTGGCACCATACAGCTATTGTACAAGATTCGTTTGGAGATTCCCAGATCAATAATGCTTGTGTGTATATTGTAGGTTAACAGCCAAGGATCAGGATGTTAAGAGACTGCAGAGAGAACTTGAGAAGGAAGTTCAACAGCAGCAGGTGAGAGTGCTGGGAAATTCATATCAGATGCAATAAACAGCTACAACAAAACTATCAATGTGTAAACCATTAGATTTACTTCAGGTAAATGTTTCGACATTGTGACATTCAGTTTGTGTTTTGCACTGATTCTAATAATTTGTGCGTCTCTTTTTCCCCAAAGCAAACTGTTTCAACAGTTCCCAGCCCGGAATTATTAACAGCGTAAGATTCATATTCATTTTTTTATATGTTGATCATCTGTAACCGTATAGTAAAGGCTTATGACACCAACATAATACACACATTCTGCTATGTGTCTTTCTTCAGGCTGGCAGAGAAGGACCAGAGGATGTCTGAACTTCAGGAAGAGCTGCTTGAGTTGAGGGAATCTGTGGAGCTTCATCGTAAGAAGAACAATGTAAGTTAAACGAGATTGAGCCTTGAGCAGCTTTTTACTGGTAGAAGAGGGAACAGAAGCCAAGCTTTAGATTTTCTTGCCTTATGCACATGCTAATGAGCATGTAAAGCAGGTGACTTGAATTTGAATGGCAGCTCTATAGTCTTGACCATATGCTGTGCATCCCTGAACCTTTGAGAAATGTTTCTTACAAATGTTATTGGATGTTTTAAGTGCGTTAGTAATAGTTTTAAGGGTACTAGTGACTGCAAAGAAGGTGCACTAGATTAAAAATACTTTTAAAGTTCTTTATAAAAAAATATATATATAATATTTAAAATAGTGCCTTAGGTTTTTCTTTGACTCAATGCCCCTTATATTCACGTGAGACTTTTGTCCCAGAAAATATGGTACACTAACATGAGAAAAGCTTGTTTTCCTTTACATACACGTGGTCCCCCATCATGGAGGAAGCATTTTTAGATATATTGATAACTCTACATTGTGGAACATTTTTGTTGAGAAAAAAAAATGCATCCTGCTGATAGGGAATTCCTACAATGGTAACGTTTGCTTTTTGTGCATTCATCCATAGGTGTCAGTATGAAGTCTGAGATCAATGTTGTATCGGCCACAAAAACAAAAAATGATCAAATACACCTTTAAGAAATATAATTGTTTGATTTAACAAAACATTGCATTCAAAATTCCGAATCACAGCTAATATAGTCTGAAAGAAAAACGAAGAGAAGCATTGGGAAGTCTGTTTGGATCACTGGTTCTCAACCAAGGGGGTGTAGCAAACTTCTTATGATGTGTGTGTGTGTGTGTGTGTATGCATGTATTCTTAAAATGCTTTAAATTAAAACATTAAAATAACCTGAAAAAAAAAAACTTTAAGTGTAAATTAATACAATCCCCATGTGCATTTTTATGCATTTTTAGAAAAATATATTTTTCTTGTTATGCCATAATCTAAAACATTTTATGTAGTAGAAATTGTGAATTAAAAACCTTATCCTTAATCCCAATCCAGAAAATCATGAACAACTGGAAAATTCTGGGGTCTTCAAATATTGTTGTGGACAGTGGTTTAGATGGTCTAGGAGCACTTCTGTACATCAGCTCAGTAATTAGTTTTTTATTTTAGGTCATTCATTTATTTTTGATATGCTATGATGTTTAAATATCTTGCATTTGTTCCACCATTTTTTTAGCTGAACATTCCACATGGTACATTTTTATTTTTCCTTTTTCTCTCTCTCTTTTTTTCTTGTAATTCTTGAGTTGCAGGATGATTTTGGTCATTGTTAGGGAATTTAAAGTTTCAATTTTTTAACATTTATTAACCCTTCAAAATGGTAAGGCTGTTGCTTCTAGTCTAGAAATGATTTTGTGAACCTTCAATGTTGATGGAAAACAATGATACAGGGAAGTGCCCAGGTTGTGCTTTGGAATGCATACGTAGTTCTATAAATGGCAAAATGAATGGGACAATCAAGAGTGTAGGCTGAACTGAAAGTGGTGTTTCTCTGAAACTGACTAGGAGCTCCGGGAGAAAAACTGGAGCGCTATGGAGGCGCTGTCAGCCACTGAGACCATACTTCAGGGAAAACTCGCCAAGAGCGCCAAGGTTCGCACCACAATTACCAAACTACTTCACTCTAGAGTCAAGTCAAAGCATCTCCAATAAGCCTCTGCCATTTATTGACCAGTGAAGTTCTCATTCCTTATTAACTTCCTCATGAATGGCTGCATACTCATTTCATAACTCTGACCTGCTCAGCTGCATGCTACTAATGCACAATGCTGAGAGCTGTTTAAAACGGCAAACTTGCTTTGAAATTTTGGCTGGATCTTGCTGTTTGTTTTTAAATTCTCCTTTTTGTGTTTTTTCAAAATTGTTTTAAACAAGTCACCTGAAATGAGTGTCCAGCTATTTTTTTTAATCCTCTTTTTTTTCCCATTAGATTAGGAATCATTTCATGTCCGTTGTGTCATTTGACCTCCCCTGATTTCCTCTTTCCCAGCATGCTGATCACCACCTGATTTCCACTATTCAGTCGGCACCAATTTCAATGTTATCACAATCATTCAAAAGAACTATCACGAAAAAAGCAAATCGGGAAGAAAATGACCCAATCTGAAGGCACACAGAATGACTTTTTTTTTGGAAGATGTACATCTTTGTTCTCTATTTATTGGTTTGATCCATCCTGGTTTTCCCTTTCCCGACACATTTTAAGGTCTCATCATCTCTTTTCTCCTGCCGGGTGTGTAAACCTGTCAGTAATCAGAAACTCCTGCCCCTTCATGGGGTTGAGCGGTCATCTAAATGTAGCGAGGCATAACAGCATAGAGTAGACTATGACTCTATAAACGGTCCTGAAGCTATAACTAACCCTGCTTACATCATGAGTAATTCTGCTGAGGCTCGGCCTGCTGTCATTAGTCGAGTGGACAGCATGTACTGTCCAGTGTGTGGACATCTGCTCTCAGTCATCTCCAGCTGTACGAATCCCAGCCATGCACCTGCTGGACAAACTCAGCATTCGCCAGATTTCTGTTGTGTTCTTATGCTCATACTCTTCTGTGGATCTAAACACGTTCCAAAAAATTTTGTAATTTGGCCTTTAAAGTCAGCGTTAAATCAAAATTAACCATATTAATTTTATTATTGCACAATCAAGGCCTTATTGTGAAGACCAATTTCCAAATAAATTCTAATCCTTTTTTTTTTGTTTTTTTTCAAAATATGATAACTTGTGAGGAATAGATTTAGTTAATTTGTATTCCATTCTGGTGTGTAACAGTTGTGACTAATCACATTCCAATGGATAGAAACGCCTACTTTTTTCCTGATTAAAGGGTTAATTAATAGAAAAATGAAAATTGTCAAAATCTACCTATGTTGTTCCAGACCTTTATGCCTTTCTTTTGTGGAACATGAAAGATATTTTAAGAAATAAACTGGTTACCAAAAGTCATCAACATATATCTTTTTTTGTTCTTTCGAAGATTGAACAACATGAGGGTAAAAAAATTATGATTATTAATTATCATTTTTGAGGGAACTATCACTATAAATATCTTGATTTACTTGACTGTACTTAAAGTCCAGTATTTTTTCTTCTCATCCCATTTCAGTAATATGGTGACTTCAAACATGAATAGGTTATTTTTAGTTTTTTGGGAAATGTCTAGATGAAGTAAAAATGTTTTGTTTTTGCTTTTTCAAATTTGTATTTATTTTGTTATTTATTTATTTTTTACAATTGTCTTAAAACAAAAATTATATTTTGAGCTATTGTCCTGAAATATCGTGATTCAGTGCTGGCTTTTAGATGTTGTTTTATTATTTGTATGTGTTGATGAGTAGAGGTTTAAAAAGCATTGTGGTGAAAAAGTAGAAAAAATGTGTTTGCTTGTTTGTTTTACAGTGATTTTTCAAAATTCATAGACCAATAAGATTAACTTTAGTCAGTCTGGGATTGGTGCTGAATGTTATTCAAAACAGATGAATATTTAATTTGTGTCCATTTATGTGAGAGTACATTTGGATTATAGTGGAAATGAGTTTTGGGATGGGATTTTTAGGTGAATTTGACACTTTTTTTTTTTTTTTGGTGGGGAGCACCAGTGGCTTGATACAAATCTAGGCACAGTTTTTGTGGTATGGATTATGGAGTGGTTTTCAACTGAACTATGAAATGCAATTGGAGCACCTGTTAAGCTTTTTGATGGGAGTGTTTGATCTGTGTTTTTCCACAGGAGCATCAGACAGTGCTGGAGTCAGCGGAGACCGAATGCCGAGCGTTGCTGCACAGATTCCTGCCGCATGTGCCACTGCCCACTGACCAGGTGCACAATACACACACACACACGCAAAGCAAAAAAAAAATTTAATCAAAATTGTGCAAGGAAAGCACAGATAATTTATTTAATCTCCCCATCCTAATAAACTGAATCAGGATTCACATCTGTCCGTGTTTGCATAATCCTCTAGTGTAAATGTACATTCTGATTGTGCAGAACCACCAGCAGTGGCTACAGAAGTTTGAGACGTCTGTGAGAGAGAGCTCGTCTGGAGAAGTGACCTTTGCCCCTGCGTCAGGAGCTGGAGATGCCCAGGTACAGAAGCATTGTAAATCTTCCAGAGACAGTGGGCCTCATTTATCAAACGAACGTACGACAGAAAATTGGGTGTACGGTCGTTTTAACGCAAAACTTGATCAATATGGACGTGAGCGGTGGCTACGATCAAATCTCACGTCTGGTCTCAGCTCGTGTACACAAGTTTTTGAGTTACCTGAACTTGCGCACAGCAAAGTAAATACGGTGAAGAATTGTAGAATGACAGCATTTTGTTGTTGTCCTGACCGTCAAACGAAGCTCATTAGTCGATCGTTAACCAGTAAGATTAGAATGTCTTTTCTTTTTTTATATATATATATATATATATACAGGGTTTTAGCTTTATATGAGCGAATATCAGCGTAAACAAGACCATGAGGATTCATTCGTCGCATCATGCACCTGCAGCGCTTCTGTGAAAGGAGAAAAACAGAAATTAAGTCTATAAAAGGAATCAAATAAAAAGGAACACACAAAATATATAATAGGCTATAATATAATTAATGTTTTCATGCCGCCACATTTATCAACGTGCGATCATTCGTACGATGAGATTGGCGGCATACGAATGTTTCATGAATCACACGTGAACTCTGTCGTAAGTTGATTTGTGCGCACGGATCTGCACTCGTTTCTACGTTAGATTGATAAATGAGGCCCAGTGTCTGATGAACAGATTCCAGTGCTTTATGAATCAAGTGGGTGCATAAACATTTCAGAAGACTTCAAGATTTGTTTTTTGGCCAGGCTTTAGCAGAAAAGTTGAAAGGGGCTGAGGAGGCCCAGAAAGTTCTACAGAAAGATTGTGAGACGTACAAGAAAGTGCTTGCAGAGACGGTGAGTTGTGTTCATTGCATCTGCCTGTGATTTTAAAAACCAAAGTGTGTGACACCTGACAGTATGCTGGCAGCTGTGGGCTGAGGGGTGTGTAGTGATGGTGTTGGTGTTGGGTGCACAGGAAGGGATCCTGCAGCGGCTACAGAGCAGTGTGGAGCAGGAGGAGACGCGCTGGAGGGAGAAGTTGGAGCAGTCACAGGCTGATCTCAGAGAGGTTGGTAAAAACAAACACACTGCATCAGTATTCCTCATATCTATACCACTCCTTTGACATTTTAGAAAATTAATAGTTCGGTTTAATGCCAAATTGTTTGCTCTGACAGTGATTCAGTGTGATTATGATTCTCTACTAAATCCTGCAATGCATCATTAGAGGTATTATTTTACTCAATCAGTTATTACATTCTGTATTTGATACACTGAATCACTGTCAGAATTATTGCATTGCCATGTGTGTTTGACACTCCTATATTATTATTATTATTATTATTATTATTATATAACCAATACAAGTTCTTCATTTTTTTTTATTTCACATTTTTTAAAGTTTGGGGTTGGTAAGCTTTTTTTTTTTAATGTTTATGAGGGAACTTTCTTATGCTTATCAATTTATTTGATCAAAACTACAGTAAAAACAGCAATATTTTGAACGCTATTTTGTTATTTTTATGATGGCAAAGCTGAATTTTCAGCATCATTACTCCAGTCTTCAGTGTCACATGATCCATCAGAAATCATTCTAATATGCTGATTTGGTGCTCAGTAAATATTTTTTATTACTAACAATAATTGTGGAAACTGATACTTTTTTTCTGGATTCTTTGAATATAGAGTTCAAAAGAACAGCATTTTGTTTGAAATATAAATATTTGCAACATTATAAAAGTCTTTGTCACTTTTGACTAATTTAGTGCATCATCATTGCTGAATAAAAATATGAATTTCTTAAAAAAATAAAAAAAAAAATTTTTTTTTAAACTTGCAGACCCCAAACCTGTTGCATTTAAATTTTATATATCATTTTAAGATTTCTTATATAAAATATTATTATGTAATTTATATATAATGTATGCAATATTATATATTAGTAATAGTACAATATATAATAGTAGTACAGTAAAAACTAACTTAAAAGGTAAATAACCATTTAGTGTGAACTTAAAAATCATCTAGACACATAATTGTAATGAAAATGTGCTTAATTATCATGAATATAATAGTCATATCACCAATTTTCTTTATGCGAAATGTCTTTTTTCTTATTTATTTTGGAGCCTAAGACCTAGCGTTTTTGTAAGATTCACCAAGTTAGACTGCAAAATAAAAATGTGATGCTTTGGTGTTTAGATGACTCCGAGGGTAATTGCACTGGAACAGGAAGTGGACAGACTGAGCTCAGATGGAGATGTGGAGAGTGTGAGTATGCTTTCAGTTTGAACAGCCCTGAAACACAGTACAACTTACACCACTTCAGCGCTGGGCTGAAGAGTATCCCTTTGAATACTGCTTTGCAATTTATGTATCGTAGCTAAGGAGAGACAAACAGCACCTGGAGGCAGAACTGGAGAGAGCGGAGCGTGAGAGCGCCACCTATGTGTCAGAGGTCAGAGAGGTAAGCACAGATACTAACGCTTTACTGCATGCTCATACCTCTGTCTCTCTTTCTTTTATGTTTTCGTTTGTTGCTTGTGGTTGTGTCGTTTTTAAATGTCTAACATGTTAGATTGGCATCTACTTGTCTATCCTCAGTCTCAACTAGCGCAGCGATCAGTGATGAATGAATCTGGCATACTTGAAGTGATCCAGTGCTCTCTTTAACCGGCAGATCTTTCTAGAAAGCTTTTATTGTCTGGACTGAGGATAGAATGATCCGGGTTCAATATATGTTAAGCTTTATGCATTTACAGCATGCTGTCGATTACCAGAGAAAGACATTTTGACTCGTTTCTTCCTTCAAAGTAGAGGGTCTAAATAAACTTACCTGGAGGTTTCTCAGGGAACATGTCCTGTATTTATACATCTCATAAACCCATAGACCTGGATGACTTTCACCAAAGCCAACAAGGTTGATCTTCCATGTACGTGTTGGAAATCACATTGGACATCCCTTATATACTGTACTGAACTAAAACACCATCCTCCAAAGCCAGCACTGGTTTCTCAGCCCCACTCGTTCCTTAAACATCTCAAACTTGATTTCAGCTCAAAGATCTCTTGACCGAGTTGCAAAGCAAACTCGACGGCTCGTACACCGAGGCCGTCAGGCAGAATGAGGAGTTGAATTTGGTAAGACGTCCCCCTGGTTAAACTGAAGTAGCTTTCCCCTTTCTCCTCTTGAGCTCACATGGGTGGGGCGCTCGCTTCAAGGGCCTGGACTTTTACGGCAAGGGCTTGCTATCTGTTATCTCTAATTTCTAAACATTTATTCGGCTGTAAAGTGAATTCATTTTCCAATAATAACACTGTCGTGCTCCAGCAATGACAAAACACAGCATCATGAATTGCAGGTCATTTTAAATAAATGCTGTTCTTGACAGAAGTCCCTGATCATATGAAACATTAGAGATGACAGATACACCTTGCCAAAGTTATGTGTTAATCTGTCATAATAGCTTACTCTGTTTCCTCTGCGGTCACAGTTTAACTTACTGCCACCTTTGCTTAAAACTTGGAACTGCAGGCACATGCACATTACTAACGGCTCGGCTTTTGTCTGTTACATACACTACTGTTTAAAAGTTTGGGCTCAGTAAGATTTTCTTTAATACTCTTGTTTGGCAAGGATGCATTAAATTGATCAAAAGTGACAGTTAAGAGAGAGATAGATAGATAGATATATATATTTCAAATAAATGCTATTCTTTTGTACTTTCTGTGCATCAATAGAAAAAAAGGATCATGGTTTTCACAAAAATGTTAATTTCTGAAGGATCATTTGACACTGAAGACAGAAGTAATGATGCCAAAAATTCAGCTTTGCATCACAGGAATAAATTACATTGTACAAAATATAAAAATATGAGACACTTATTTTAAATTGTAAAAATGTGTAAAAATTAATGCAGCCTTGGTGAGCATAAGACAATTCTTTCAAAACATTAAAAAAATCTCTTATCAACTTTAAACTTATGAGCAGTAGTGTGGTTGTTGTTTTTTTATTATTATTATTCTAGCGTAAAATGTTGTCCATTGTCTGTTCTGTTGTCAAATCCTCAGTGTTTGTGTTTTTGACATTTAGACATCACCTTCTTTAACCCTTTTGTGAAGGAAACTTAAATTTCCACAATTAAAATGTCAATTTCCATGCTTTTGAAGTAGCTATTATCGTATCCAAAACTTTACTGCAAACATTTGAGTGTTAGAGCAAAATAAAATAACTTTTTTCAAGTATTCAGCACAGTTAACTGTATTCCTTAAATAGATAGTTCTCTTCATTATTTACTCTGTCATTCCAATCCTGTTTGATTTTCTTTCTTCGGTGAAAGTCCAAAGGAGATGTTTAACAGAGTGTCCGAGCTGCTCTCTTCCATACAATGACAGTGAATGGCCACCAGATGGGTTCCAGCTCTAAAATGCCAAACAAAGCATCACCAAATTAGTCTGTTCTATTCATTAAGTCACTATTTACTAAAACTCCTGACAAAAAAAGTACAGCTTGGACACTCTGCTCTAAATATCTCCTTTTGTGTTCCACAGAAGAAAGTAGGTAGGTTTAGAAAGAGTTGGAGGTGAGTAAATGATCTTCATTTTCAGGAGCCCATCACTGACTTGTCAGTAAAGTGATATTTGACTTGGCTTTTTCTTCAGCTTAAGACTCAGCTGACTGAGACGTTGTGTAAGCTTGAGACGGAGGAGAGTGAGCGACAGAAAGTAGCTGGAAACCTTTACAAGGTAAAGCTTGCGATGCAGGAGGATCTTTCTGTTAAACCGTCCGCATTTTAACACTGTTAAGTGATTAAGAAGCTTGTTTGTTATCAAGTTATTTTCTTTTCCTCATTGTATGTTTTGTCACCTGATCAGGCCCAGCAGTCTCTGGAGTTGATTCAGGCAGAGATCATTAAAGAAGCAGGCCAAGCTGACCTGATAGAGACCAGCAGCCTCACGCAAACGGTGAGAAGTTTGTTAGCTTACAAAACAATATACTGTTTAACACATGTGGACAGTTTTTGGTTGTCAGGTGTGAGTGGGTTAATGAGATGAACTACATCTGTGGATACTGTACTAGGACACCTGTGTGAATCTGAGGAGAACTGACTGAATACACTTTATAATGATCATAAGTTTAAATACCACTGTTTTATAGGGTTGCACACATTTTCTATAGAGAGAGAAAGAAAGTCTTAGGCCATTAGTATTTAGTACCTCATCCCATCCATCTGGGATTACATGAAGAATCAGAAAAAAACTGAGACAGACTAAATCCAGAAGAACTGTGGCAACGTCTCCAAGATGCTTCAAGAGACCTACCTGCAAAGCTACAGTACTGTTAAAAGTTTTAGGCACTTTTATTGAAATGCTGTAAAATTAGGATGCTTTCAAGAAATAATGTAATTTAATAGATTTTACTTTCTTGAAGCATCTTGGAGACGTTGCCACAGTTCTTCTGGATTTAGTCTGTCTCAGTTTGTTCTGTTTCTTCATGTTATTCCAGACAGACTGATGATGATGAAGAGATCAGATCTCTGTGTGGAGCACTGGCTGTTGTCAGACAAAAATCTCACTGGATTATTACAATTAATGGTGAAATTAATGTTTGGAAATGTATACTGGTATTTCCTACTGACACACTACAGCAAAAGATAGAAATAACTGACTTAAAACCATTTTTTGTTGGTGAAAATACTAATGGCCTAACACTTTTGCACAGTAGTGTGTGTGTGTGTGTATATATTATATGAGCACTCTAAATAAATAAATATTGTTTTCTTAAATGTCAGTGATTATGGCTGAACTCTACATTAATGAAAATGATAGTTTGAAATGTATTGCAAAATGGCTGAGAAAAGCAAGCTGTATTGTACTGGGTTTTATAGTGAACTATAATGAAAACTGTAAAGACATTTAATGTAATGAAAAAAAAAAGTTTCCAAGGCAACATTTATCATTTTAATCAAGTTTAACTTGATGTAACCATCTAGTTAAAACTAAAACTGAAATTAATATGAATAAAAAATATATAGACTATATAAAATATATAACTAAATACATTATATAATAAAACTATACTTGGTATACAGCTATATAAAAAAACTATTAAAAGGAATAAAAAATTTAAATTAAAATAAAAAACTTCATAAATTAACACTGCAAGTGTGGTTATTGGGTTTAGTCTTTGGAAAATTGTGACATTTTAAAAATGTCTGCCTGACTTGTGCAATCTTTTGACTCGTGTTCTTAGGAGGAGATTGACCGTAAGGAGAAGATGACTGCAGGGTTGAATCAGACAGTACAGGAACTACAAGAACTGCTTCAGTCTGTCAACAGACAGCTTACCAAGGGAAATGAAAGGGTGGGAGGCACTTTTTTGTTGTTGTTTTTTTTATGTATTCTAGTAGGGCTGCACGATAAATCGAAATGGAATCGAGATCGCGATTCGACAGAAGCTGCGATTGTCATGCGTATTTTTCAGTGAAGCACAGTTCTGTGATCAGCAGTAAATCTCCATCCGAAGGTATTCTAGTGTTTCTGTGTTTCTTAGATCAAATCACTGTAGCTAAACAGCATTTTAAAAATACGACCAATGTTACACATTTTACACTTGGCTTTTTAGCCAACATTACCTATATATGCTTTTTCTTACATATAAAAGCATTATAAATATTTACTGGAGTTCACAGGAAATCAATTTCCAATGAATCTGATTACTGTATAATTATTGAGCATTCTGTTGGCTACTCTATTTGCTAATGTTAGTTCCCAGTTATGGTAAACAAGTGCCTTATTGTCTTTTTGTTTCAGGATGATGGAGATAAATTATACTCTAATTATAAACTGTAATGAAACAGAGTAAGGCTTCGGTGTGCTCTCATAAAGCCACATGACGTCATACCAGAATAACCCACCGTCAGATTCCAGCCCTGTTTACTGCACCTGATCGACCATGTGATCTCCAGTTAAACCAATCCACAATCCCAGCACACTCCAGCCTGGGGTCCCGTTCTCCCAGCAGGACCCCGACGACGTGCACTCAGTGAACCGGATCCTTTCTAATGCTGTGGCATTCCTCATATTCAGTAGACATACAGAGCAAAGGCATCCGATAGACAAGACGGTTAGACTCGTTCACGTTTCATTTGACCCTTTTTCAGTCCGAATACTTTGAATACTACTATTTTGTTGACCAGAGAGGTTTTTATCCTTTCATATAAAGAGCGTTGAGGATATTTGTGTTGTTTTAAAAATAAAATAACTGTTATGATCTACTGACACTCACTTTGTGTTTTCAGCTCTTGTCTTGAAACCCTTAAACTCAGAGGCACATGCAAGAGATCAGTTTTAAACCAATAAATGCTTTTCCTGACTAATTATGCTCAATTTAGTATTTGTTTTCCTGGGGGCCTGTTGTAATGAGGGACATATTGCGGTATCGTGGGTGAAAGACGGGTTAAATTTGTGCTAAACACCACTGCAAGCAATTCTTTAAGTGCTGCTCAGACAGAGGCATCCTCCTCATCTGTTCTTATCACACTCTATACTGTTGCTAATTTCATTAACACTGATATTTCATTTTTTGTAAAACAGGTGACTGGTAATAAAAGGGATGCTTGATTAAAAATGCAGTCTGGCCTCCTTTTTGTTTTTATAACAGTGTTTTCTTTCTTTCTTAAAGGTGCAATAGGTGATTGTCTTCAGAAACATTTTTTGTTATGCTGGTTGAAAGTCTCTTCTCATCCCGATAGCAATCATTAAGTTAAGTGGTCTAAATGTATTTATCTGTATTTATATATTCTGTGGAAGACAGAATATCCGGTGATGTCCACTTCGCAGGGCACTTACGGTCGCATAGAACAAACTTTGCACGTGATAAGAGATACATATGAACTGTGCAGAGCGGGGGTGGGGGGCGCGAGGACTGGAATTGGGAACCGCTGATGTAGCCTATTGTAGTAATGTTGTCTCTGGTCCTCTGGTCTGTGTGTGAGCCCAAGATCTCCTACTGCACCTTTAATTTCTTTCTTTCTGTCTTTTCCTATCTTGAAATGGTAAGGCATAACAATAACTGATTGCGCTTTACTTTTGTGAACCAATCAATTTTCAAAGCTATTTGGTGGCATGGTAAATGTGTTGCACACAGGAATAGTTGGCTGGCAAAGTATTAAAAGGCTACAGTTTTAGGAGGAAAAAGTTTATTTTAAAACAAACAAACATCACTTACACATTCGGCAGATATAATTTTAAAGGGGTCATATGATGCGATTTCAAGTTTTCCTTTCTCTTTGGAGTGTTACAAGCTGATTGTGCATAGATAAGATCCCTGAAGTTGCAAATGATCTTTAAAAAAGCATCATATGACCCCTTTAATAATATTTGTTCAATCTATGGTTCATTTTATGATGCTTTTTAATTATTTAAAGGGGTCATCGGATGCCCATTTTCCACAAGTTGATCTGATTCTTTCGTAAACTTTCGCGAAACTTGCTAACTAGCACATATTAGGAAAGGCGATTTGCAAAGATTCATTAAAAAACCCTTATACTCACTACTGCAGAAGAAGCTGGATCGTGAATGATTCACGTGAACTTAAACAAATTTAGGCAGATCGGAGATCAGCACATTCCTTTCAAAAACGAAAGTAACTTTAATCCTCTGCGTCTTCAGCGGCTCAGATGTCGGGAGTAAATGACGACTGCTATGTTCATTATTACATCCAGCAACAAAACGCCTCAATCGCTTAATCGGAGATGTTCTTGACTTCCCCTGCACTGGAGTCGACACAATAGGGACAGCTCTCAGCTTACTCAGGGCGGGTCTTAAGGTAAAACAGACTTGTCAATCAACTATCGTGGGAGGGGCCTGTGCAGAACTACGTCATTCTGACAGGAATCTCAGAACAGCCTGATTTGAGAAAGGGAGAATAACACATTTATGTTAAAACAACAACAAAAGTGAATTTTGCATCCGATGACCCCTTTAAATATGGAGAGTGTATTTTATAGTTCTATAGTAAAAAGGAAATAGAAATTAAATATACATTATAAAATCTAAAATATTTTATGTACCGGTATTTATTTTTGGAAATCTTATTTTCTCCAAGGCTGCAATTATTTGATTTGAATTGAACAGTAATATTGTAAAATATTATTACAATTTTAATAACGTCATTTATTCCTGTGATGGCAAAGCATCATTACTCCAGTCTTCAGTGTCACACGATCCTTCGGAAATCATGCTGATTTGCTTCTCACAAAATATTTCTTACTGTTTGCAATGTTGAAAATGCTGATTAATATTTTTGTGGAAGCAGATACTTTTTTTTTTGCATTGATTTGAAAAAGTATTTTTTTAATAAAATTTTTGTAAAACTCTGTCACTTAATGCATCCTTGCTAAATAAAAGTAATTTATTTAAAATAATCCTACTGACCACCCAAAAACCACTGCCAAAAACTTTAAAGATGGCTGAATATATTTATTTTTAATCATTTAGCTTTGAATGGGATGTTTTATTTTGAGGCTTGTATAAATGACATTTGATTTTCTGGTTATAGTTTTCAGAAAGTGCGTATGAGTTGTACACTATACAGCAGGGGGCAGTCATAATTTAATAAACGTCTTACTAGCAGTCATCTGGATGGGAATCTAGGTGGAAAGAACTCATTAAGGCTGTGACACATTCCCATCATTTCTCATGATTAAGCTCATCTCTATGAAAGACCAAAACAGACAAATAGTTGTAATATCAGACTTCTTTACTTCTTTTTAAATGATCGATTATTTATAATTAGCATCTACTTAATCAGCCTCACATAAGACAAACCAAGTAGGCCTATCATTTTTCTTCCTATGGAACATAAAAAATGAGTTAATTAGTAGAATGTCCAAGCTGCTCCTTTACATTTAAGAACCTGGTAACCGAATGCAACGTGAGGGTGGTGCATTTTCAATTTTCAGGTGAACTGTCCCTTTAAATGAATCACGTGTGCTTAATGTTCACACAATGCTTTAAATTCAAAGTAGCCTACATCACACATTTTCACTTACTTTTGTTTTTCTTCACAAGGCTGCAATGATTTAGACTTTAATTAGGGTGAAGAACAAATTAAAGGATAACAAGAAAACTTTTGTGCGGCTCTGAGGTCAGCAGACACATTCCAGCCATTCCCTCCTTGTGTCATACTACAATCAGCTGATCTCAGACCTGCCTCTGTCTGTGACATTATCATATGGACATTTTACCATCATACACTGGCATGGAGGTTAAGTAGTGACAAGTAGTAGATAAGCCCCATATACTGTATATCCAAAAAGTGTGTGGACTTCCCCTTCTTATTACGGTCTTTCTGCTATTCCTGTCATTTTTGTGTGGACATCTTAATGCTACAGCTACACCATGACACTCCAGAGCAGTGGTTTTCAAAATGTGGGTCGCAGAGTGGAAATAGCGGTGCATTGCAAATATTAGAATGGTGGTGCTTATAAATTCAATTAAGTTTGTTGGTGGGCATAACTTTACATGGTGGGCATAATACTTACATATTTCTGACATGACACAACACAAGAAGTGTTTTCTGGTGCTCTTGGTGTTATATGCAAAAACACACACACACACAAAAAAGCACAAATTTGTTGGCCTATCTGAAAATGCAAAAGCAAAGAAAACTTGTGCTTATTAAAAGATTGCCCATGGGCATTTATTTATTATAAATGTTATTTTTCATCATTACTGTTATTATGAGTTTATGTATGTATTTTTATTATTATTATTTTTTTTACATTTAATTTATGGTTTTTTTCTTTCTTTCCCTGGCAGTTGTTATTTTTCTTCTCACTGTTGTTGATTGTTGTAACGAACGAGAGCGTGACAACAGAGATCCAAGTGCAAGCTTTTATTAAAATAGTGCGTAATCCAAACAGGCAGGTTCCAACACCAGTAAACAGCAATATCCAGGGCAAAGCAGAAGAGTAATCCAAAACGAGCGATGGTCAGGGCAGGCAGCAAGCAATCACAATAAACAGAGAAACAGTCCAAGGTCAAAAACAAGGCAAGGCAAGGGCAATGGAAAGAAACGCTCAGTAATGTCCGCTAGCAGTGAAACACGACTTTGCGATGTGGCGTGTGTTTGTGTGTCTTAAATAGTCCTCCTGATTGGAACCAGCTGTGTATGCAATCAGTTCCTAGGCATGGGGTGTTATGGGAAATGGCGTTTGTGAGACAATGGTAAAGGTTCGGGATGGAGTGCCCTCTGGAGGAGCTTGTGGGCACTCCAGCTGGACATCGTGACAATTGTTTTTCTGTTATTATCTGTTGGAATAAAAAAAAAAAAGCGTAGCGATCTGTGTAGTCGGATTTACGGACAAATGAATTGGTTCTTTTAAAGAATTGTTACAACGTTTTCACTAACTCAAGCCAAGGGTTGCTGCATTGTGTAGTTTGTGCTTGCTGTGTAATAATTATTAAAATAGCAACTTAAAACCTGTTCACACCAATGATCAGTCTGATAGTGTGCTGCAGCTATGACGTCAAAACCCAGAAGAATAATTCGCCAAGGGTTCCCACTAGATTTTCCTGTAAAATAAGGTCTGACGTAAATATAAATTGACGATACTTGGACGTTTTGTTCTACAATGTAAATTACACGCACCCATACTTAAAACGCAAATTATGTTTATTTTTAAAAACGTATGTTTGTAATAAACTCCACCTTATTTTTCCCGTAATAGCGCCGGGAAATTTAATGTGTCTGGTTTCCGGTGTCATCAGCATCCAGCTATTTTTAGCTGTACAAAACAGCTCGTTTTGCTGCTTGATATTGGTGTGTCTTAACATATTATTATAATGTATTATCTATGAACACATTGGTTTGTAGTGCAAACTGTTTTACCTTTTAATACACATTGTTATTCTTCTCGTTATTTCCCTACCGCGGCTACTGAACCGGAAGTCTCGCACATTTACAGAAAATGGCTTACTTCCGCGTTGAAAAAAAGGTGGATTAGACCGTTTGGGGTGTGAGTGTGTGCAGTTTACGTTGTACAACAAAACGCCAAAGTTTCGCCAAGTTATGTTTGCCACAGACCTTATTTTATTCATGAATTGGAAAAACCCCATTATAAAACCCCATAAACTCTCGAACCCATGGCAAATTAATCATCTGGGAGTTGACATACTGTAACAGCTGCAGCACTCAGCTGTTCTACACAGATACACAGAAACAAATATTATTGGGACAGGTCCTGCTGTTTTTGTTTCCAAAGTTAAAAGGGAATAAAGAACAAAATGTTAAAAAAAATTGTTAGTTTTCTTCTAAGGTGTTTAAATATTGCTGGGCCACTTTGACTGAATGGGCTTTAACCTTCAGTTATTATACACAAATTCATTAAATAAACTGACATTCACTGGTCATTTTATAGTTGACATGTATAATTGACTTTTTTAGAAAACAGAAACAAGTCTGGAGTCAGGAAATTCCAGTCAGAGATGGAAGAAAGGAAAGAGAGAATAGAAAGGAAGTCAAGGCATTCAGTTCAATCTGTGGAATGAAGAAAGGATGAGAGGAGCAAAATGTAGATGCATAATATAAAGCTTTAAAATATGGACACAATTAAAGTTCGTTTAAAGTGTTTAGAGAACAGACAGAAAAAAACATTTTTACATATGGCTATTTTAAATGTTCATTATTTTTAGACTATTTGTTGTTGCTTGTGTTATAGTCACATTTTTAACATATTGTAGAGTTCATTTTGTAAATATTCCGATTTCTGAAAATTCTGATATTCATCAAATTTAACGTCAACACAACATGATCTTTCAGTTGTTTGGAATTTCACACATGAATTGAGATGAGGATTTACACATGATTTATTTGACTCATAACCTGTTGGTTGTATATTTTTGGATTTGTTAAATATTTTTGTCTGATAATATGTGTTAATAGTGTGTTTTTAATTAAGATGCAGAATAATTTTTGATAAATAAGGGATGGCCCACTTTACCTGAAAATATTTCTTTTTTCTGGAGTGCATGATCTAAAAATGTTTATTGGTATATACCATGCAAATAACACTTTATATGAACCATATTCAAATTGAAATATTATAGCTGGACATTAAAGTTAACAAAAGTAATAAAGAAAAGAAAAGAAAAAACATCTAGGTATCTAAATTACACGTTTTACAAAAAGTGGCCCACTTTACTGCAATCGCCCAGTGCATTATCGGATGAGTGCACACGATAATGTCCACTGGTTTCAGACACAACTACAATATGGCTGTACTATAAATGAATGCACTAGGCCTGGCTATATAAGGGTATATGGGGCAATTTCGGACAAAGCTAAAGGTTTGAATCAGTCTGATGAATTCTTCACTGAATGAAACTGAATCTGTGTGGCTTCTGAATCAGCATGTGACTCATGTACTGAATTAATCATTACTTCAATATAGCCATTAGGCTGTTTGCTTTGCCACCATGAAAGCAAAATATCCTAGTTATTTTTATAGCTTACCATAATAATACAATGGGACTGATATGTAGGCCTAGCCAATGTGATAATATGGAAAATATAAAAGTTAACTAAAAGAGAACAAATGCTTCTTCCCTGTATATATATTTTTTCTGGTTGGTGAGGTCGAAATAGATAATAGATTATCTATTTAGGTGGGTATTAAAAAGTTGATTCCTCCTAGAATTGTGACCTTTCCAATTCATTACAACAAGTCAGTACTATAATATACACTATTATATCACAGTATCACAGTTTTCTCTGTTGCACATTGCACTCTTTTTCAAATGTTTTACCATACTATGCACAGTATACGCTTGTGTAAAAGATATGTGCTTACTTGTATTAAATGTTCACTTGTAGTGTGTTTAAGTACTTTAAAAGAGTGCACTTTCATGACACAGGTAGATGTTTTAAAATGTAATAGTGTGAAATTAATAGTTTTACTCTATTTTACCCTATACTCTATTTTAAAGACAACATAATTATGAAATTCCTACTTGAGGGGGTCAAAAATCACTCTGAAGTTGAACTAATTGCATTCATTATAAATTCAAACTATAATACAGTTTCATTTAATTTGAAATAACATGCATAAGTGTCCGAAAACATTACATTTCGATTCACACTTTTAAGGTATTTTATTTATGTAAGTATGCTAAAGTGTACTTCTTTTTCACAATGGTACATCCATACTGCAGATATAGTAAGGATAGTATGGAAATATATTCCATTTATGAACATAACCATTGATCATCAGAGGAGGCTAAACAGGGTTTTCCTACTTTAGGTGTCCATTTTGGAAGTGGTGTAAAATATCACATGAACGCAGAGCGTGACATTACTCCTCTGACCTGAAGCAATAACTTGCATGAGTCAAAGTCCTCAAAGATCTTCTTGAAGCTCTCACAGTCTGATAGACTTACACAGGTTGAGTAACAACAACATCATTTACTGACTCTGCTGTCGTAGAAACAGTCACTGTGAATTCGAACAGTTAGTCATACACATTCTTTTGAAACTTACAAAAATGTAACTGGTGACAATGAGTTCTTCAGTGCTAGGGATCGTTGTCTTAGGCTAGGGATGCACGATATTATCGGACTGATATCGGAATCGGCCGATAATGGCTTTAAATGTAAATATCGGCATGGGCCCAATATGAAAAATTATGCCGATATGTCTTGCCGATAAGAGGAATGTGTTAACTCACATGTGCTCAGGGTGTGCTAGCGATTAGATCACGTCAGCAGTGTGGCTCATTCTTGAAGCAAAGTTTTGTCTGAAGAATGATTAGATTGACTGTTTGGATCACTGCATTTAATCTGTGAATGCACATACAGAATGACGCGTTCCGTGTATGATAGAGTAAACAGTAATAGCGCTGCAGTGACAGCCTCCCCCGGGTCCTAAAGCCCGTTCAGTAAGGAGTTTTAATCTGTAGGGGGCGCTGTTGGCCTACTTCTAATTACATTAAAAATAAAATAACCTACACAAATAACATTTAGACTGTGTTTCTGATTAAATAAAGCAGTAATTGGTGTCATAAAATAGTGAGTATGTTTTGATTTAAAGGTCAGAAGCTATAGCATACATGAAAAAAAAAATCAGAAACATGACACTTGTAAATTAAATAATTTTATATATACTGATTTATTCATTAATGTGTAATATGTTTTATTTTTT
>NW_015666970.1:68402-75523 GCF_001515625.1 Sinocyclocheilus rhinocerous
CGGCAAAAATCCAATATCGTGCATCCCTATCTTAGGCCACTAAAAAGCACCTTAAAAGTAAGCAAAACAACTCCCTGACAACCACCCACAAAATAAACTAGCATTGCAATGTTTACTTCAGATCATCCTGAGCAGTGTTGGGGGTAATACATTACAAGTAACATGAGTTACGTAATCAGATTACTTTTTTCAAGTAACTAGTAAAGTAACGCATTACTTTTTAATTTACATTACTTTTTTATGGAGTAACGCAATATTGTAATGCATCACTTTTAAAAGTAACTTTCCCCAACACTGATCCTGAGTAGTGTTTATGCATTATGAAAGAAAACAAAATCATGATTCGGTCCAGATTTTGACTCTTGTCTAAGTTGCGCAATCATTCTCTCATGTGTCATGCCTACTAATTTCTCTTTTGTTCATGCAGTTATATTCTCATAGTACAAAGATCTAAACCAGACACATGCCTTTCAGGAACAGCAGCTCTTTGCATCTGCTATCCATCAAGATGGAATGAGCGACCGAGTCTTTGATCCTTCATCCAGGCACGTGGAGGGTGGGAGAGGGGTTGACTAATTAATAAAAAAACCTCTGCCCATACGCAACACACATGTGCTCATTGGATGCTGTCAGGATGTTGGTGAAATTGAGAAATATTTAAGTCATTGACACGGCATTGTTATTCATCAACATACTAAGCAAAACAAAATCTTGTGTTTGTTTACTCAGAAGTGGCATAATGTAAGAACAATAGAAGCAGATTTTTGGATGCACCTACCGTGCAACTAACTGATTAAAAACAGATTAGTGTTGCAGTAATTAATTACAAGATCTGGGATGTTCTATAGATGTTTAATTAAAATTCTCTCAAAATGAATGTGTTTTTAAAAAGAGCCTCTGTATAAAGATGGGCATACATCTGGTTTATTAGTTTGTTTATTAGTGGGAGGTAAGCAGAAGTGAAATTTTAAAATATACACCACTGTTCAAACGATCAAATACATTTTGGCTTTATTGAGCAGAAGCGATTTCTTTCAAAAACATTAAAAAGTCTTACTGACCGCAAACGTCTGAACAAGTCAGAGACATTCTTAAATTTGTTTATGATTTTGGTGTTTACTATTTCTTCTGTTTTATTTTCATTTGACTTTATCGTCAATTTTTTGTTATTTTATGGCACTTTATTCATTGTTGTACTTCAGTCAACTCATGTTGTTTTAAATATTGCTATATAAATAAATTTGACAGTGGCATTTTAGAAAATGTGTATGGGGTGAAATTCGTGTCCAAATTACATTTCAAAACATATCCAATTAAAGTAAGTAAGTAAGTAAATAAATAAATCACCGCCTTGGAATTATAAGGTTCTATCTGACATTTTTGTCAAAATTGAGTTATTCACATATTGTTATTATGTGACAACTTATTTACATTATTTGATGTTTCTTCTGTAAGCTGTGTACATTTGGGGCCTTTTTTAGAGAAAACAAAAAGGGTTCTATCTACTGAAATCTATGGAACACAAAAACTTTGAAGCTCAATATTTCAAAACTGCTCAGAATGCAGATAGAACCTTACAATTGCAAGGCGATGAAATAAATAAGCTATATATTGTAAAATAAAAATGAAGCCTATTTCTAGCCTATGTTTTGCTTCTGTGACATTATTTCATGACAATTAAGCACATTGTCCCCATTCACAACTTTGCATTACTGTTAAGCATCTGGATATTCCAATTTTTATTTTTATTTTTTAAAATTTTTATTTTTTGTTATTCCCATTATTCAGTCACATTCCTATCAGCATTATGGCAGTACAACAAATAATGTCAAAGTGTATGTGTGTGTTTTTAAATAATATATGTAGGCTTCATATTCTTTAAACAAAATATAATTCAATTTTTTTCTAAATTTTTCCATTTTTAATTTTTTTTAATTTTTTGATATATTTTTGTGAAATTTACCCATATGTGACCCTGGAGCACAAAACCAGTCTTAAGTCACTGGGGTATATTTGTAGCAATAGCCAAAATACATTGTATGGGTCAAAATGATACATTTTTCTTTTATGCCAAAAATTATTAGGACATTAAGTAAAGATCATGTTCTATGAAGATATTCTGTAAATTTTCTTCTGTAAATATATTAAAACTTAATTTTTGATTAGTAATATGCATTGCTAAGAACTTCATTTGGACAACTTTAAAGGTAATCTTTTGATTTTTTTGCACCCTCGGATTCCAGATTTTCAAATAGTTGTATCTCAGCCAAATATTGTCCAATCCTAACAAATGGAAAGTTTATTTATTCAGCTTTCAGATGCTGTATAAATCTCAATTTCGAAAAATTGACCCTTATGACTGGTTTTGTGGTCCAGGGTCACAAATAATGACTCCAGAACAAATAAAGGATTTGCAGCTGTGACAAAGCATGGTGGGTTAAGGTAATTACGACTGAACAAAGCTCTGGAGCTCTGTTTATTTATTTATTATGTGTATTTATTTTAGGTAAAACACCAACCAAAAAAACCTAACTGCTCTGGATGGACTGTGGTGACAGTGTGGGCTAATTACAAGACTTCACAAAAGTGTGGAGGTAACACATTCAGCAGGAACGTGTGAAGGACTGAACAGCCGTCAAAGTACATGAGGAGTAGAGGAGTTTAACAGCTGATCGGGAGGTTTGGCCAAAAGTACACTAGGAGGCCTCACTACCTGTGATCAATGACAACACTATTTTAGCATGCAATTATTTAGAGAAAGTAAACTGACAACAAGCACTCAAATGAGAACATACACTCCAATTTGTCAAAGGAAGAACGAATGGCAAGAGAGACATTTTCAAATTGATATTAAAAACAGTTTCCCCACAAATTAATATTCTGTCATCATTTACTCACCCTCACATCTGATTTGCTGTTCCATGCAAGAAAGAAAGTAAATGGTGACAGAATTTTCCTTTTCAGTGAACAAATCTTGGACAATTTTTGCTTTTTAGATTTTGGGTTATTTTACTTCCATAACACTGAACTTCGTTCAGACAAGTGGAAAGAAAACAATACATACACACAAGTGTTTATTATATTACACTTTATCAATTCAATATAACACATACTTTAAAGATTGACTCTGAAATTAAATTTAAAAAAATATATTTTTTCAGAAATCTCCACTTCAGTAGCACAGTAGCACTTACATACACCAAACTTTACAGTTTTATTCCCATATTATGAAGGTTTTAACAGAGGGGTTTGTTCATACACTCTTACAAATAAACATGAACCTTCATCATTCATGAATTTTATGATTCATGATTAAAATGCTCTTAAAAAAAAGAACTATATAAAATATAACAACTGTTCACTGAATAGTTATTTGGGGAACCCAAAAAATGGTTGCAAGTGTATATAATTTACCTGATTTATATAACATTTTATTCTTAAACTATTTGGAATATTTGGAATATTTTATGGCTGTTGACAGTATTTTGAGATTTATGCAGATATCCAATAAAAAGGATCTGATAAAAAAGATCTGCTCTTTCTGATAAAAAGGGATATCCAAAAAACGCCTATGTAAAAACTAACTCCAATATGTCTAAATAAATACATAAATTGAACCAGTTGTTATACATTTTTTAGATTAATGTTCTGAAAATGTATGCACATTAGGACATATTTAATGACATAATGCCACATTTGCATATTTAAACAACATTTCAGAAAACTTGTAATACAAAAGAGTTGTCTTATTGTACCATGATTAATCAAGTGGGGAAGTATGGTAATATCTATTAGTTAAAACATTTACTATTCACCTGTGGTGTCTTGCCTTCAGCAGAAATATACACATTTTTAGTGTCTCAAAATGTTTCAAATACAGATGTGAGACATCTATAATCCTAATAATCAAGCCATCAAACATAAAAGAGAATCTCAATGCTTCTGTGAAGGCACGTATGGATGAAAAGCAAACTCCTAGCAAATGGCTCATTCATGTGGACTGAGCTGTTAACAGCAAGACGTCTGTGATGGAACTGACGGCATTTAACACAGTGATGATTTACAGCAGAGCGGGTCAACAGTTTATATTCTCAGACCCTATTGCCTAATTTACATATGTTGTGGCTGCACATGGGCTTTTTGAAAGTCAAAATCATTTATTTGTAAAGGCAAATCCCATTCAGAATATTACAAAAATGATAGCTGCAATTAAAGTGATAGTTTTAAAGATAGATTAAGATGTACAATGAAAGTCAAAGGGGTCTAATGTTGTTAGGATCACAATGTTCTGCAAAATATCTTCTTTTGTGTTCTGCAGAAAAAAAGAAAAAGTTATATAGCCTACCTTTGACGTGAAGGTGAGTAAACGATGACAGACCTTTTATTTTGGGTGAACGTGCCTGTATAATAGCCTACACTAAAATGTAGAGGTTTTGGTGTGCTGTTTTAAATCAGTGGAAACGCAAACACATTTAGCCTATTGATGATTAACGTTACTGATACGTGGGCTACTGTTATTGCACTATATGAGTGACACTTACAAAGAAATAAAAATGTATTTTTTTTCAAACTATTATTATATATTTACGTAAAGTGTACCCAAATCGAAAAACCAAGTGTATTACTTTAAATATATCTAAGTTTCTGCTTTTGTTTACATAATTGAAGGTGCCGCCTCAGACCGCCGTTGTGTTGGATTGTGCCGTTAGAGGGGGTGCATTTTTTTTTAGCTTAAAAGTTGAAATATCACAGGATCAAACTGTCCATTACAGATTGTGCAGAGGCAACACAGTCTTCAAAAGTTTCCAAGTATACACCAACCAATGATAATCCTACGAGAATATTCACTATAATATTTGGAAAGTTTCTTCGCGTGCTTCCCCGCGTAAAGTCGTTCTAAGTGAATGGTACGGTCCACCCCCTACTAGTACTGTTTTTCTTACAGCGGATGGAAGCATTAAGTTACTCGCTGTTCATATAATGAAATATGCCCGAGACATAAGGCTTTATTATTATCATTATTTCTTAAATCTCTCTCGGATGTAGGATTTCACTGACTTTTTTCTTTTCTGAAAAGTACAACTCAAGATCGGGAGCAGGTAAATGGGAAATATGGCAGTTAGGAGCGTCCTTTGAAGTCTTTTCCCTTTTCGTCGCTGGATTGATCGTGTAATTGAGAGTGTGTTGTTTGA
The DNA here is from genome assembly GCF_001515625.1 of Sinocyclocheilus rhinocerous. Lineage (NCBI taxonomy): Eukaryota > Metazoa > Chordata > Actinopteri > Cypriniformes > Cyprinidae > Sinocyclocheilus > Sinocyclocheilus rhinocerous. Next base: position 73,595 of record NW_015666970.1, read on the forward strand.
AAAGCCTCATGTTTTCACCGGGTCAAGAGGAGCACTGTGCGCCCACTAAAGAGCCAGTAAAGTACGGCGAACTGGTGGTTTTGGGGTGAGTCCATAAGCGCAGCTATTTTTCCTCATGTGTGTCCAATATTGACGAGTTCACGCGATTTTGGTTCTATTATTTGCTGTTTCGAAGTTTCCTGTCATAATCTCAAAATAGGGTTCTTTAGAAACTCTTTAACATATTTTCGAACCGCTGTTTAGTTTATAACTGCGTTTTTGGAGACTACGGAAATAGTTTGTTTACACACTTGATATTGGTGTGCCAGACCTCCCAGCTCTTAAAATTCACGCGCTCACGTTACTGCACAAATGAAACACGTGCGCTGTAGCGAGCGCTGTCTGTAAGCTAGCACGAGCCAGTCAAATAACTACATTTAGGCACTTATTATTTTTATGCACGAAAAATCATCCTCTAAATTGATTTCCTGATGTCTTAGAAACACGGTTTTTAAATGTGATGTGCATTTTGTTCCATCATGGGGGTGGATGGTTAGGCTGTGAATTGGTTTAATCCTCAACGCTCGGATTTTGGCCCCAGCGTTTGGGTTTGGATGGGACCTTCTCATCGGGATCGTTCATCATCTGTACGGGAAGTCATAACGAGATGAAGGGCGGAAGCAGCCCACTAAAGTTATTTGTTCCCCCTCCTTTCCTGTGACTGAGCAAAGAGGCTGTCTCCTTTTTACAATACCCCTCCTCGCTCTGCTGGGTTGTAAATCACATATGTTCAGTGATCTAGAGCTGGGCTTTTCAAACCATTCCTGGAGCACTGCATATTTTGGCTGTCTACCTCATTAGTTAAAAGATGCTTTGGATGTGTCAGATAAGGGCAATCCAAAATGAGCAGAATCCTGAACTCCTATTGATAGCATTACAATCAAAATCATCCAATCCCAAGAGATCTTTAACCTCAAGCATCTGAAATGTGCTATAAACCTTCATATTTTTTTAACCTATTAAAGCTTACTGTATCATGTTTTATACATACATTTGTAAAGCTTTTAAATTATGAACATGATCACCAATTTGCTAGAAAGTGTTGTATACAATCTGCTACATGCCTTCTGCTATGTGATTGATAGTTTATACTTTTTATTAGTACAAATGTAAAAATGTCCAGCTTCAGGTTGTGGTATTTTAAGATTAACTTAAAAGATTAACTTCGGGCATAAGTAACTTTTATATTGTTAGTAGTAATTTAAGATGAGCATTTACTGGACTGAAGCAACTTGATTATCTGTATATAATTTTTTAGAAAAGTCAATGTTAAAATATATCATACATGATCGATCAGGCTTTTGAGGAACATTTATTTCTCTCAGACATCATTGTATTGCATTGGCAGCATTGCATTATATGTTTTGCCCTCCACGAAAACTACATAGCTTTGATTAATAAAACTAAACATTTAAACACATCTTACTTAGACATATTATTGGGAGCTATAAAGTGACAACTGATATTTATGTGCAATTTATGTTGTGAAGATCTTATTGTTTTACATTACGAGCTATCAAAATTTCTATCAGCATCGGCACCAAATTACATGTTTTTGCTCAGTTTGGGCCTCTGAATATAATTGGGGTTTCTTCCTCCTTAAAGGCACAATATGTAATTTTCGCCGTTAGAGGGTGCATATTCAAAATAAACCGAGACAAAGGCGTAGTTTGATGATGCCGTGACTGAGTGTGGAATCATGGGAGTTGTGGTCTTCGCCAGATAAAGTGCTTTTGCTTTCGCCTAGAAACACACAACATATAACTCAGATAAAATGCTTGAAATGGTGTAATTACTTAGTCTGTCCAGCAGAGCGCGCTCCATTGTTTGCTACTGGCGACCTGGATGAAACACTTTAAAGCTTAAGTCTATGGAAAACCATTGAAACTT
>NW_015666970.1:75814-78013 GCF_001515625.1 Sinocyclocheilus rhinocerous
AAAAATATCGGCCGGTATATCGTTATCTGTCTTTTTTTTTTTTTTTTTTACTCCCTAATATCGGTATCGGCCCCAAAAAAACCCATATTGGTCGGGCTCTACTTTTAAAGGTACCAACCGAATTGCGTCGGTACTACCGAGTACCGATTCACGTTAAATCAATCTGTGCCAAATTTCGGTACCTGAGAACGCATCTGGGCGCATACGCTACAGACAGCGAAAGAGAGACCCTGTAACGTGATGTCACCCCTGCAACTCGTTCAAACAATACACAGGGCAAGCCGAAATGTTCTGAAGTGTGGTTACATTTCTAGGGCCATATGGTTTCTGCGAAAACACTGACGGGATTGTGGAGTCCATTCATAAAAACGTGATTTACTCTATAGCGCAGAATGCCACGGAATTCGCCAATTTTGGACGAATAAATCAAAAGTAGCCACTGCCACTTAATTCGAATCGCGATATGAACTAGTGTCTGTGAATATTAAAATGCAAAAAGACGGTTTAAATATGAATCCTGCATGTTCCGCTTGCCTCTGTATGAATGAATGGCGGAGACGCGGTTTTGTTTACTACACAAATACTGAAGCACGCGTGATAGACAGGATGTTGGGGCGTCTCGTAAGTGCTGACATCATGCACACTGTGGGGAGCTGAGTGAGGATTAGCATTTTACTCTGAATCCTTGTTCTCATGAATGCTATATGAAAAAAGATCCAGGACACTACCAGGAAAATTTGATGGAGCAGAACAAAACTGCTGACTGCTTGTACCAGGATGACATTAAGAGCTGGAGACAATGAGAAGTCGTCTCCGTATTAACAGCATTTAGTCTAAGGTGTTTTGAGCACCATGGTGTGTTTAAATAGGAGTAGCTTGATTAAATAATGTAATAGGTTTAATTAAAATGAGTGTCATTTTATGATGCACATTTCTTTTTGCTATGAATCAGTGATAGAATTACGTTTTCAATTTAGGTTTGCATGCAACATTAAAAGGAACCTGCCCAAGGGAAGTAACTTCATGAAAACTACACATGCTGTTATACAAGAGAACATTTACATGTGAATCATGTTGCTCGTCACTGATGTGTTGCAGCAATTACATAAATACATTTAAATATTTATATTCAACCACATCTAATTATGATTATGAACTTAGTAATGTGGGTGGATGTTGTTAGATATACTGATTTCCTTTTATACACTGATAGGGGCTGTTCACACAGAACACGTCTTTGCGTCTAAAATGTGAGACGCATCACTCAGGAATGGTTTTAAGTGCAGCGCAGAATGCCTCCTCTGCCATGTTGCCGTCAAATAAAACTGTTGCTATGTAACATGCTGCTGTAAACAAAAGCTGGCAATGTGTGCCCCGCCTCAAGTCTTCTGATTGGTCCACTCTTTCGTAACTGACATTGAGTGGCACTGCGTGTAAAAGTGGAAATTCTTTTAACTTGACACTAAAAACGCAACAGTCGTGTGAGACGCTGCTGAAGATGCGAGACACAAGCGTAGTGGTCATACACGTCTAGTCTCGCGTAGCCAGACCTTCATACTGATGGCAGAAGGTTAAGCAACCAATCACGTTCCGTTTTGTGCCGCGTCATGTTTAGGGGAGTGGAAATGTCCCCACAACAACAGACCGGTGTGTAAAACTCTTGGACATTTTAAAGATTCTATGCAGCATGTTTACACAGGAAAAACATTGGAAAAATAGAGCATTAGAATGAACGGCCCCAAAGAATCTATAGACTTCTGGTATTTTCTGTGCTGACTTTGGTGGAAATCAGAGAGTAGGGCTGGGCAATTTGATGTCTCGTAAGTATCGCGATGTCGATGTCAACAGTCAAGTAACAGACGATTATCGACATTATCGGGAAAAAATTACAAATGATAAACCTAGTAAGTTGTAAAAAATATTTTACATAGCCCCATAGTCACCATTAGGGCTGCACGATTCTTGCTAAAATGTGAATCACGATTTTTCTCCATGGGAATTGAGATCACGATTCTCTTTAATGATTGCTGCAGTCTATTTAAAAATGTTTAATTACTTTGAATGAAGTATTAACCATTTTAATATACACTACCAGTCAAAAGATTTTGAACAGTAAGATTTTTTATGTTTTTTAAAGAATTCTCTTCTGCTCACCAAGCCTGCATTTATTTGATACAAAATACAGCAAAAGCAGTAATA
>NW_015666970.1:78031-84627 GCF_001515625.1 Sinocyclocheilus rhinocerous
TAAACCGCATAAACACATTTCATTACACCAAATACACAAAATAATGTTCTTTTTAGCAGCATCATATGACCCCTTTAATTTAAAGAACGAAAGAAAAGAATCCCTCACTGATCTTGACTGAATCACTTTTGTAACCTCAGTTTATATTTTATTTGCCTGTTGTTTGGCGCTGACTACTGTAATGACAATGTGCATCTGTGTATGCGATTATTTTGGAGATGCGGTCCAATATAATTTATCCTTATTTAGGGTATAGGCCTATTCTATTTTGATATACAATATAATTGTTTAATTAACCTGATATATAGCACTATAAATTAATTAATTTGCAACAAAACTATAAAGTTTTGTTGCAAACGGCTGAAGACATTACAGTACTATATCTCAGCTCGCCCCTCAACATGCACGCGTTCGGAGATTGGGCAGTCCAACACTGAATATTATTTTGTGGGCGTTGTATTTTGATTAATAAAATAAAAAACGTTTTTGCTCAGAATTCGTTTTTAACCCCTGCATGATTTTAGTCATGATAAATATCAAATACGTTATAGCTTGACTACAAGTTTAAAAACAACGCTGCAATTGTTATAATTAAGGAAATTAAACTTACCATCATGAAATGTCTACACAGGCGATAATGCCAAAAAGAAAGAGAAACATCGGAAAATCTGCATATTTTATTCAAGACAATATTATATGACGTCAGCATGCATTTATCATTCTTACAATCACCGCCAGAATGTCCAACTTCACCATGATGAACTTAAAATTGGGTTTTATTATTTTTCCTCAACAGTTCTCCTCACAAAACGAAATTCATTTCAAACACAAATTTGATAAGAACAGAGTGGAAATTATTAGCAACACCAAAATAACAGCAAAGCTAATGTTTTCTGTTAGTTTAAGCACAAACTAAGAAAAGTAAAACCAAACTTTGTGGCAATAATTAAGACCAAACTGAACATGGTGTGTGTTTATGGTGCATGTCGGCAATGTTGTCTCAGCGGGGGCGGGGCGTGGTGGAGGTGGGGCTTGCGTAGACTATATTATCGGATATCGAGATATTTTTAAAGGCGATTATCGATAAGATATTTTTGACATATCGCCCAGCCCTAGTAGAGAGTATTGTGCTAAATAGTTTGTTGCTAGCATTTTTATATAATAACATTATATATAACATCTTTATACCATGAAGCGGCAGCTCTAATGTTAAATGGCATGTGATTCCTTTTGTCTCCAAATTAAGTCCTGCTTTGCTCACATTGTGCTGCCAGTGGAAACCACTTCTGCTTTAAGGGTGTTCACACTTGTTCTCTTTAAAAGATGCAGACCTCAGTTGATCCGAAAGTGTAGAAAAGCAACATTGTATCTGGACCCTGCACGCAGTGTTTTTTTTTTTGTTTTTTTTGGCAAAACTGAAGGACAACATTTGGGTTTTTGTAAAAAAAATTAAATATGCTTCTCATTTCAAATGTAGTGACATCCTGTAGTCCTGCAATTTTTGGTGACAGTACTGTCATGGTTTTTAGATTTGTATATAATAACTTGTGGCAGAAACATTTACAGTTATGCAGATGTGAAACTACAGTGAACCTGGAGCATTTTGTTCACAATAACAAAGCAGCACTTTCACTTTAGCATGCTTGCGTCATGTAGGAGATAACGGAGAAAACCACTTTCGCTAATATTCTGCCTAATAAATTTATTTATGCCGTGCAGCGATTTTTCACTTGTATGTATTAGAATTATCACAGAGGCAGCTGACGTTAATGAAAGAATTTGCAGCTTTACTTGCAAACTATAATTCCTGTTCATGATTTAATTAAATTAATTGAAAAGTGTAGTAGTAGTAATAGAATATGTTTGAGGTCGTAATGATGACAATAGCACAGACAAAATAGCAGCTGTTCTGTGCTCCGGCGCATTTAGCACTCATACTACATGCGTACCGTGCCCGAGCCCAAGTGAACCGTGCTCTGGCCCACCTCTTCCAAGTGAGCCAGGGACGGCTAAACGAACCGCGGTTCAAAGATCGCCTAGTGCGAGTACACTCTTATGGCGCTTTTCCACTGCGTGGTACGACTCTGCTCGGCACGGCTCAGTACGGTATGGCACGGCTCGGTTTGCGTTTCCACTGCAGTTCAGTACCGCTTTAGAGTGGGCAAGATTATTCACATGTCGTTATAGTTGCGCCGCCTCTATTGCCGCGTACCAGGTACTGTACCCAGTGGAAAACCCCCCAAAAGTGAAGCGTACTGAGCCGTACCGTGCCGTACCATGCAGTGTAAAAGCGCCATTAGACTGCTGGAAACACTGTATCACGAGTATGTGCAGTAGATGACACCGAACACGTCGCTACTCTTTGAAGCACATGGTGTGTACTGTCTATACAGATATTTCAGTGTGGTTTGATAATTGTGCAATGGCTTGGTTAATTATGAAGCACATTTTGAATGATGAGCATTCCAGTAGTTCAGAAATCTGTGTGGCTTTCTGGATTCTGTGTTAGTCTGCTCATGTGGCAGGGATCTGTAGAGCTGTAAAACACCATATATTCGCAATTTTTAAAATCTTCCTCATCTAATGGTATCTAATTTTGGCATTTCTCTTCTTGAACAGGTACAATGGTTCACTCCCCAATGGAGACAGAGGGCGAAGGAAAAGCCGGTTTGCCCTTTATAAGAGAGCCAAAGCCAACGGTGTCAAACCCAGCACTGTACACATCCTTAACACGCCACAAGCCACGAAGGTAATCTCATATCAGAAACCATAATTGGGAAACCTAATCATCTGTGAAATTTGCTTTTCACCACTTCTCTGTGCTGTGTGCTGCCTTTTTTTAGTTTGTTTTGATTGTTACTATTATGACTTGAATTAACGCAGATTTCACAGCCAGAATTCCACTTCACATTATCTTTTAAAAAAAGTTTAGTTTCTCAGAAGATCAGAAATTGGGAATGTACTTGAATGATGTACAGCTCATTGTGGGAATGGAGAATGTCTGAATGCCTGAGTTTTGGGGTCCTACCTTCACTATTTTTTTTTAATCCGTTTAGTGTCAAATGTAAATAGTTGTAAACACACGCATCCTGATCATTTATGTTTTGAAGTTTTCACATTGGTTAATCTTTTTTTTTTTTTTATTAAATCAGTGCAAATTGTTTGCCCTTCTTGTCTTCAGAAAGATATGGAAATGTTATTCACTAACGTTTCACATTGTTCATGCTTAACTCACACGCCATAATTAATATCACGACACAATCATGCCTAACTCGCCTGGTCCTTTATTTAAGCAGCAATTAACTTACATTTTAACCAAATAAAAAGGTACTCATCTTATTCATTTAAATAATGTTTCCTTTTAGTTAAAATAAATAAACAGCTCACAGTTGATCAGTCAAATGTCCATTTTCGCAGATGAAATCAAGTTATGCGTGCAGTACGGAACACCATTAACCCTTATCTTCCGTACACTGGCATAGGAGGTACTTTTCCCTACTTTTCTCAAAAACTATTGGTCCTAAAGACATCAATCAAAGTGTGGACTGTATAATGGCTATTCCCCCCAGGGAATGATCACACAAACATGCTTGTCTGTCTCAACAACCGAGGAGTGGTCGCTGGCATGTGGTGACTAGCGAAAAGTGTACGAAACATGGTTAGTCTGCGTTACCCTTTTTAAGAGATTGCATTTCTTTTTATAATTTGCAGCAGGGGTGTGTCAACTCTTTTTAGATTGTGCGCCATGGAGAAAGGCTAACTTAAGGGACTGATTTTTGTTTAAAGCATGCCGCTCCCATGCAAGCGCATGATCAACACATGCTCTTTTGAAGCTTGTCAAATCCAGAATCAACTTTATGCAACACAAACTCCACATAGCAGAGAGTAGTAATGTAGAAGAGTATGTTGGTTTCTTGCCCAGTTTAAACTGCAATACAATGCAATGTTTGGTTAAAGATTTTTTAGTTACTCCACAGCACTGGTTGTGATAGCATACCTAACCCCACCTTTCAAATGTCTGCTTGCTACTGGGACATTCTTCAGGGATTTACAGGGTGGTACTAACACAATGGGTGGGGTTGAGTTGTAAAAAGTTTATTGTCATTCAGAGCAGCCTCAGCCAATAAACTAATCTGTGCTGATACTATGAGCCTCCAGATGTTATTAAAATTCACAGAGACTGTCTTTCCCTCTGATACTGGAGAAGTTTAATGGGTGCTGGAGATCTGTTTGAACACATTTGAGCAGCCAGGCCACAACTTTCAAGTGCATCCCACATGGTATCTATTCACAATGGTAGTATTTTGATCATAACTTCTATCCCAGTGACTTAACTTTTTGAGAACATGTGATTTTATCCATTTTTTGATTTTATTTTTTTATTGTGGTTGGTGGCTTCTCTGTGATGATTGATGACTCTTGTCGTTTTGCCACTCTTCTAGTCAGCTGAAAGCAAACTGCCAGCAGCCAGCATTGTCTGAGGAGATCTTTCTCAAAGGGATCTGCTTCATTACTGTGTGTGACTCTAGTTCTGTTCAAAAACCTAGTGAGCTGCCTAACAAGACTGCATTTTAAAGGGGTCATTGGATGCAAAATTAACTTTTACATGTTGTTTGAACATAAATGTGTGTTGGCAGTGTGTGTACACAACCACCCTATAATGATAAAAATCCACCCAGTGGTTTTTATTTAATCCCTAAAAATAATATCCCCTTTTTCAAATCAAGCCGTTCTCAGCTTCTTGTCTGTGTGATGTCACATGGACCAAGGCCGCTCCCACGATTGTTGATTGACACGGCCATCTTACCTTAGACCTGCCCTGAGTGAGCTGTAACAGTCCGACCGCCATTGTTTCGACGCCGGAGCAGGGACATAGACAAGAATGGCTCCATAGCGAATGAGGTGTTCTGTTGTTGGATGTAATAATGAACATAGCAGTCGTCATTTACTCCCGACATCTGAGCCGCTGAAGACGCAGAGGATTAACGTTACTTTCGTTTTTGAAGGGAATGCGCCCCTGATCTACCTAAATGAGTCTGTTCGTGCGAATCATTTGTGATCCAGCCTCACCTACAGAAGAAGTGAGTATAAGGTTTTTTTTGGAATCTTTGCAAATCGCCTTTCCTAATAATGTGCTAGTTAGCAAGTTTCGCAGCTAAATGCGACTAAAGTAAACTACTGCTCGTCACCCCACAGAAGACCAGGGCGGTGTGATCAGAGCTCATTAGCATTTAAAGGAACATGTAACAAAACGGGTTGCTCTGAAAAGAGCTGATTTTGACCTGGTAAAAAGTTTTTTTTTTTTTACACTACCATTGAGAAATTTTAACCAAAGCATGTTATAGACTTTTCATTAAGACCCTAAAGAATCATATCAACTTGTGGAAAATGGGCATCCGATGACCCCTTTAAGGCATATGTTTAATTGTAGACAAGAGGCTGTTTAAAAGATTTTTTTCCTTTGGGCAGGCTCCAAGACAGCATCTCATGTGTCCTTGATAGAAACAACAATCTCAATAATTATGAGCTCAGTGGAAAAAAATTCATAATGTTACATTCAGTATCTTTAAAGGATACTTTTCACGAAAATGTTAAATCTAAAAAAAGGTAAAAAATGATGTATTGTTATGCTTGGAGTATAACAATTCATTGTTACTATTAGCTTAGCAGCATGCTGACATTAAAAAAAAAAAAAAAAAGATTTTCCGTTTTGTGTAGCACTTAGAATTACTTTTCAAATCAGTCACGTCAGAAACCCCATTTTTATTTTAATAATTAGTAGTAAACAAGGCTCGAAATTGCGACCATTTTGGTCTACATAACCAATTAAACTTCATCTTTACATTCTTAACGCTAATGCAGATTTTAGATTGGTTAATATTAGCTGTCAATCACCCAGTCACTGCTTTCCGCTGTCAGGTGACAGGGAGCTAACTACCGCGGGGAATGAAAAAGGCTGAAGAAGAGAGAAAATAAAAAAAGAAACACTGACAGATTTATTTTGTGAACCACCTAAAGTTACAAATAATGGTGCTGGTGATAGCGATCATGTGGTGAATGTTGATCCACCAGCCGAATAGAAGGCGTACAGTTTTCGGAGAGAGTGGTTGAAAGACTTCTAGTGGCTCTTGCAGGTAACCACCGAATCTACACATTTCGTAATTGTTGTTTTACGATGTGCGGTTTGACATTATCAAGATTATCAAGTAATCCAAACTAAACACACCTACAGAGAGTGCACGCACACATGACGTGAAGTCTATACATGACGTGAAGTCTGTTAGGTTAGATTAGTGCGCGTGCGCATTTAGAGTGCGTTCTTTAACAGCATGATTCAGTCTATTATAATGCATCACACAATTCACAAAATTCGGCCTTTACATCATTTCATATAGTTCAGGGGTAGGCAACGTCGGTCCTGGAGTGCCGATGGTGCCGATGTTTTAGCTCCAACCCTGAAAAAAAAACTCACTGGTCTGTAGCCTCAGTAATCCTGAAGACCTTGATTAGCTTGTTCAGGTGTGTTTGATTAGGGTTAGAGCTAAACTCTGCAGGACAGCGGCACTCCGACGTTGCCTATCCCTGATATAGTTAAT
>NW_015666970.1:92302-96987 GCF_001515625.1 Sinocyclocheilus rhinocerous
ACCTGTTTTCATTTCTCTAAAAACGTTCAGAGTATGTGCCTTCTGAGTGTTGATACGGTGACCTGTCTGCCGTTCTATGAAACGTTAGGCTACATAACCAATTAAACTTCATCTTTACATTCTTAACTTTAATGCAGATTTTAGATTGGTTAATATTAGCTGTCAATCACCCAGTCACTGCTTTCCGCTGTCAGGTGACAGGGAGCTAACTACCGCGGGGAATGTAAAGGGCTGAAGAAGAGAGAAAATAAAAAAAGAAACACTGACAGATTTATTTTGTGAACCACCTAAAGTTACAAATAATGGTGCTGGTGATAGCGATCATGTGGTGAATGTTGATCCACCAGCCGAATAGAAGGCGTACAGTTTTCGGAGAGAGTGGTTGAAAGACTTCTAGTGGCTCCGCTATGAAAATGGTTCTATGCACTGCGTTCACTGTAAAGCCTGCGAATGTGGGACGGAGTTTGCAGGTAACAGCGTTCGCCACCGAATCTACACATTTCGTAATTGTTGTTTTACGATGTGCGGTTTGACATTATCGAGTATATTGCAAAATCCAAAGAAAACACACCTACAGAGAGTGCACGTATACATGACGTGAAGTCTATTAGGCTAGATTAGTGCGCGCGCATTTAGAGTGCGTTCTTTAACTGCATGATTCAGTCTATTATAATGCATCACAAAATTCAAGATATGGGGTCTTTACATCATTTCATATCGTTCAGGGGTAGGCAACGTCGGTCCTGGAGTGCCGATGTCCTGCAGAGTTTAGCTCCAACCCTGAAAAAAAACCTCACTTGTCTGTAGCGTTAGTAATCCTGAAGACCTTGATTAGCTTGTTCAGGTGTGTTTGATTAGGGTTAGAGCTAAACTCTGCAGGACAGCGGCACTCCGACGTTGCCTATCCCTGATATAGTTAATATCACAAGAAGAGTGCTGTTTCCTCCAAAAATCAGCCTGATTACAAATGTGATATTGATTTTATACAACTGTTCAATAAAAAATTAGTTAATATTAAGAGACTTACGTTTTAGACACTATATTAACTCTTTTTGCTCCATTTCGCCTGCAAAAATAATTCCAAGCAGTCACAGCGCTGTTTTGTGTCTCTGAGCAACATAAGGGCGTTTCGTTCCTGAATGTATCATTCGTCAAATGATTCGGTTCAATCGCAATGACTCACTTATTAACAGTGACTTGCTGCCACCTGCTGGTGGTTTTAATTTCACATTTAAAGTTTCAAATATTTCAAATATCAGTATTCAACGTTTTATGTTTACAATATTAAAATATTATTTATGCATGTGTAACTGCAGGCTAAATGCATTCATGTCCTGCATTAATCAGTGTGTAAATGCATCTAAATGCCATTTCAGATGCAGCTTCTGTGTTTCCTCTGCATTGCAAAGATGAATTTTGTTGATTGATACTTTCATTTGCTTGATAACAGCCCAAATGTCTTATTATAATTGACTGATTAAATATAAGAATTTGACTCAAATGATAATGCACACTTTTAGAAAAAATGGCTTTAAGGTAAAAATGACCATAAAAGGTAAAACAATCTATTTAAACTTATTTCTGTGAACTGACCACCACACAGAATATGAATATTAAAAATTTTAGGAGTCAGCTGTCCACTGTAGTCCTTAAGATATCAGCACAGTAACACTCAGTCAAATTATTGTTATCGATAAAATCCCAGAAAATATAGAGATATAATTTTTTGTCAATATCGCACACCCCTAGCTGCCAGCCGTTCGGTGCAACTGGCAGAGCTGAATGTAAAATTTAACACCGCATACACCATCCTAACCCTCGCCAAAGAAGAGCTTAACTTTAGGTTGTTTACAAAATAAATCTGTCAGTGTTCTTTTAATTTTCTCTCTTCGTCAGCCCTTTCTTTTTCTCGCGGTAGTTAGCGGAAAGCAGTGACTGAGAGATTGACAGCTAATATTAACCAATACAAAATCTGCATTAAAGTTAAGAATGTAAGGATAAAATCTGTTAATATATAATTTGTAGTTGTGATGCTCATACATTTTTGGTGAGTGCTCCTAAATTTTTGCTGGTGCTCCTAACTTTTTGAAGTTGGGAGCACCAGTGCTACCAAGCAAAAAAAAGTTAATTTCGAGCCCTGGTAAAGGTGTTACGTTCCCTGGGAGTTTGTTGTTGTTTTTGCTTTTGTTTCCCCTCGTTTCTTTTTTTTTTTTTTTTTTTTTTTTTTTTTTTCCCCAACTCCTAGGCTTCCGCTGAGTGGACGACTCGCCGCCAATCATCATTAGGGTGTTCCATACTGCTACGAATCAGCTGACGGCCCGTGGCTTTAAAAGCTTCCCGTGCGCTCTGCCTGGGAGGCGAGAATTTAAGCAATGTAGTTTTTCCCAGTTAGAGTGACCTTTTTAAAGAGGTTTACAGAGGACAACTATACCAACTTGATGAAGGAGGTCACCTACAAGTGGGCAATTGTTCATTGTAATTGTTTGGGCCACGATCAACAGAGTAGAACCCTAAAGCTATGTTAGGTCGCAGGCTGAGAATAGCCATGGCATTGTGCCACCTTACATCCATTATCCTTCTTCACTCCTCAATCGGTACCTTCCTGATTCTAGCAGGGCTCTGCTTTTCTCTCTCATGTTGCCTGAAATGTAGTCCTCAATAGACTTGCCACAATATCATAATTTACACTGGTATCAGTGTTCGAACCGATATTAGTTTTGGTTGGATGTAGAGGTCTGCGCTGGACTTTTTCTTTTAGGCCCACTCCCGCGAGGTTATATTCCGCACCCACCCGCTCCCGCGATTGTATTCTCTTTGTTCACCCACTGTCCACATCACTGTAGCGCCATTTTGGAGAATATCCGCTGAACGCAAGCAGCGTACGCTATTCTGTGTCAGCCGTGACACAAGGATACGTTTTCTATGTGTATTTACGCTTTGATTTGAACGAAAACAGCGCATCCATGCAGTGTGGCTGACACAGAATAGCATATGCTGCTTGCATTCAGCGGTTATTCTCCAAAATGGTGCTACGGTGATGCGGAGAGACAGAGGAGATGAATTGTTGAATAAAGTAGTTATTTTTGTTTTCTTCACGTACAAAAAGTATTCTCGTCGCTTCATAATGTTACGGTTGAACCACTGATGGCAGATGGACTATTCTGACGATGTCTTTCATACTTTTCTGGACCTTGACAGTGTAATTTACTTGGCAGCTCCCGGTTTTCATCCAAAATATCTTAAATTGTGTTCCGAAGACGAACGAAGCTTTTAGGGGTTTGGAACGACATGGGGGTAAGTGATTAGTGACACAATTTTCATTTTGGGGTGGAGTATACCTTTAACAAGATATAAGCATTCAAAACTTAGCCTACAGTCTCTCACTTCCGCCTATATGGATCAACGATTTTAATGACATCACCCTGCACTTCAGCTTCTCGTCAAACTTTCTGTCCAATCAAATGCTCTCTAGAATCTGAAGCATCCCGCCCCCTACACTATAGATGCTGAAGCTGCAGCTGAAATCAGTCACTTGTTCACAGAATTAGTCAATTATGCTGTGTTCGATTTACCTCGAAAGTCTGATGTCTGAGCTGGGAATGACGTTACTCCCAAGTGGACCATATTTCAGTAGAGAAGTCGGAAAACAAAGACACGTCCATTGTTAGCAATACCAGTTGATTAAAAACGCATAAAAAGCTGTATGTTGTCCACAAATAGAGGTTGGATAGTACTGTGTGCACAGTTTATTGAGACGCAGACAAACAAGTGCTAAAAAAACAATATATTGGGTTCTGAAGTTGGAGTTGTTCCGATTCCTCCGAGATTCTGAGTCGGAACTCTGACTTAGGAGGGAGTTCCAGATAAAGGGATAGTTCACCCAAAAATGAAAATTACCCTATGATTTACTCACCCTCAAGCCATCCTAGGTGTATATGACTTGTATTTTATGCACGGTGAATGGCACGTAGTGCACTATATAGGGGAATAGAGTATGATTCAGACAGCGTAAATATGCTTTCCATTGGGGCAAAAGAAGTCTGGTTTCGCACTGTTTCACATGAACCGCTGCAGCGCACACCGTCTGCTCTGGTCCAGAGACACGATAGCACGGAGCAGATCATATGTGCGAGCTGGCGCAGACCACAAAACATATCGGACCCATTTTAATTATACACAGAATGTTATTTTATAGCAATATGGATGAGATTGTGGCTGTCATATGCAGCTTAACCAAGCACAACAGTGATGGTCCAAACTGTGATATAAACAAACGCTATTGGCTATTTTAAAAAAGGGGTGGGGCTGCTTGATATGTCCCGCCCTGTCTTCCTGTTTCAGTTGAAATGACGTCAACGCATAGAATAACGCTGCATGTTTCAAAGCACTTCAGTGGACCTTTTAAGATTATACCACTGGGCTGTTGAATGCTTGAATCTGATTGGTTGACGAATGTTCTAAGTGTGCAATAGGGTTGGGTATCGTTTGGGTTTTTTTCGATACCGGTGCCAAATAGATACTTTTAAAACAGTTCCGGTGCCTGAACCGATACTTATTAATAAATAAATAAATAAAAATTCACCCCAAAAATGATGGATTGGCCATTAGAATAGAAATAGAATAGAGAGTGCAAATGTTAGAGGGTCAAGTTTTTTAATAAAAAAAAAACAAGCAGATAAAATTAG
>NW_015666970.1:97079-97213 GCF_001515625.1 Sinocyclocheilus rhinocerous
TGCTAATCGATGTATTCTTTTTAAAGTAGCATATAGAACATATTTTCTGCCTCCTTCTGTGACAAGAAGCCTCATCAGATCAGAAGCATTTGACTGGTGTTGTGGAGTAAAAAGGTTATAATTTTCTCTTTTGT
>NW_015666970.1:99281-101483 GCF_001515625.1 Sinocyclocheilus rhinocerous
GAAATGAGGCACTGAAATCTGCGTTCGGATTCAGTTCTAGTACATACTGGTTACATAGGTACCGGTGCCATATTGGTACCGGGTTTCGGTACCCAACCCTAGTGTGCAATTATGCTGTGTTCGATTTACCTCGAAAGTCTGATGTCTGAGCTGGGAATGACGTTACTCCCAAGTGGACCATATTTCAGTAGAGAAGTCGGAAAACAAAGACACGTCCATTGTTAGCAATACCAGTTGATTAAAAACGCATAAAAAGCTGTATTTTGTCCACAAATAGAGGTTGGATAGTACTGTGTGCACAGTTTATTGAGACGCAGACAAACAAGTGCTAAAAAAACAATATATTGGGTTCTGAAGTTGGAGTTGTTCCGATTCCTCCGAGATTCTGAGTCGGAACTCTGACTTAGGAGGGAGTTCCAGATAAAGGGATAGTTCACCCAAAAATGAAAATTACCCTATGATTTACTCACCCTCAAGCCATCCTAGGTGTATATGACTTTCTTCTTTCAGAAGAATGCAATCAGAGTTATATTAAAAAATGTCTTGGCTCTTCCAAGTTTTATAATGGCAGTGAATGGGGGTTGAGATTTTGAAGCCCAAAAAAGTGCATCGATCCATTATAAAAGTACTCCACATTGCTCTGGGGGGTTAATAAAGGCCTTCTAAAGTAATTTTTCATTTTTGGGTGAGCTATCCCATTAAAAGTTTCTACTGGGAACTTGGAATTTCCAGCTTCTGAGTACAAATGCAATGTAGCTTTATTTTCAGGGAAACTCATGGCTAAAGTAGTTCCAGGCAGGTCTTGACCATATTACATGTCCATATCATTTCGCCAAATGATTTAAATTATTTCATAGGTCCTTACAGCCTACAATAGCAAAAGAACCAAACCCCACAGAGACACTGAACAGGCAAATAAATATAGTAAGCAACAAGATAAAAATGACAAATTATTTCCATGTTTTTGCAACAAAATTATATTTTTATTTTGTATGGAAAGCACTAGGGCTGCAACTAACTATTATTTTGATAATCGATTTGTTGGTCGATTTATTTTTCGATTAATCGGATTAAAAACAAACAGTTTTCTTTTTTTATTTTATTGATGAAAACACACTATTCCACATTCTGCCCAATGTCCTTAAAACAAACGTTCCAACTGAATGCTATGAAAACATACAGTGCTTAACAATTTATTAGACCCCCTGCCATAATAAAGAGAAAACACGTTTTAGGAATCTGTCAAAAAAAAATTTAAATAAAAAAAATGTTAATGTCATTTATTTATAACTAAATACTTTTATTTATTCACATAACAAAAATGGCCTCCTATGCCCTTCATAGCTTGCGTTCTTGCTGGCATTGTTTGCAACCGGCTGAAGTTGGACAAGTATGTAAACTCCGTTGGACGTGCACTGTGGGCAGACCCGATTAATCGATAATGAGTATCGTTGTCGATGATTTTCATAATCGATAATAATCGATTTTATCAATTAGTTGTTGCAGCCCTAGAAAGCACATACTCTATTTCTCCCACTCTCTCTCCCTCACGAAGGCACACACTTGCTTTGCATCGTGGCTGCATCACCACCTCGGGTGTGCATTATTTTCTAATAATTCATAGGCCTGTTGTCCATTATTCTTTACCTATTCAGTTTGTTAGAATATTGATATAGGACCTGTTGTTGTGAAGTAAGTTTCATTGATAATGTTCCTCCCTGTAAACCTATATAGGGCTGTTGCGATTCGTCGATTTTATTCGACTATTCGATTTTTAAAAATCCTCGACTTCATTTTGTTCTCGTCGACTAACCGGCAAAATACCGGAAGTGGCGCATTTCACGGACGAGAATCCATAAAACACATTATTAGACTGTTTCCAAAGGCTGCATGATATATTAAAACCATTTAAAAATCATAATGAAGCATAATTGTGAATTCACAAACGCTACGATTTAATTAAATAATTATATGCGATGCAGTTCTAATACAGTATAGGCGCTTTAATTATTTAAATGCGTGTAGGTTAAGTACATGCGTCACACATCATTTACATGTGTGGTGCATCTCAAACTCCATCTCTGCATGTTGTTGTGAGTTTGGGTTTATTATAACATTCATCTGGGAACGCAACATGCACCATTTCATCAGATTTGTAAAGTAAATCATTTATAAATCTATGCAAACTCAGGAGAATACATC
>NW_015666970.1:101801-103072 GCF_001515625.1 Sinocyclocheilus rhinocerous
ATATAATATAATATTTAGGGCTGTCGCGATTCGTTGATTTTATTCGACTATTCGATTTTTTTAAATCCTCGACTTAATTTTGCTCGCGTCGACTAACTGGCAAAATACCGGAAGTGGCGCATTTCACGGACGAGAATCCATAAAACACATTATTAGACTGTTTCCCGAGGCTGCATGATATATTAAACCCATTTTCACAAATACTACGATTTAATTAAATAATTATATGCGATGCAGTTCTAATACAGTATATGCGCTTTAATTATTTACATGCGTGTAGGTTAAGTACATGCGTTACACAGCGGCTCCGTTCACAGTAGTTCCACAGGAACTGTTATCATTTACGTGTGTGGAGCGTTTGTAAGGTAAATCATTTATAAATCTACACAAACACAGGAGAATACATTGCGGTTTCAAAATAAAAGCTCAAACCCTTACTCTGAGTTTACACGTTTTGATGTCCACATATTCTTTTAATTACAGTGGCTATAGCATTTCTGTCCTAAAGAAATGTCCAAATATTAAAGATTAAGTGGACATTTGAATGAAATGGTGCTTGGTAAATATTAAACAAGGATTAAATCGCACAGGTAATGTGTAAAAACAATCGTCAGGCCGTTGGCGGCCCCTGCAGGCCTTTGTTGTAATGCGTGATGTACATTAGCTCTATTGTTTATAATACATTATGTATTTTAACAGTTTTGTTCAATAAAACCATATGATTTCTTGCTTTTGATACTTTATTTGACCTAATTATTATTGCCTCATTGCTATTATATATGTATTTTAAGTCATTTTAAAGGCTATTGTTCACTTACATCTATTTTTATTACCACAAAAAAATTTATTATTATAGGGCCCTATGAAATCCGTTTTATTTCGAAATTCAGTTTTTATTTTTTCTATATTCATTTTTTTTATGGTTAATTTAAATTTTATTCATCAAAAAGCCTGTCTAATTAATTGAATTTTACAGTTTTATCTTTACCAAATTCTGTTTTCCATTATTTTCTGGATTCCATTTGAATGGTTCCATTAAATTTTAATAATCAAAAGCATCTCCAATTAATTGATTATTAACTGTCCTAACATGATCTCTGACCTTACTCAAAACTCTTAGTATGACCGCACTCTCTCTGAGCTGACCCACAGGCTGAAAACATGCACAATTTCTGGTATTTGATGAGCAGGTACTAGAACAGTTGTCATTCTTACACTATAATACAGAACTTTGATTTCAGTGATTTGGACTATGAGATGGATGAGATGGA
>NW_015666970.1:104890-128582 GCF_001515625.1 Sinocyclocheilus rhinocerous
AATGGTTCCATTAAATTTTAATAATCAAAAGCATCTTCAATTAATTGATTTTATTTTTTTAAGTTTCTTTTTTTTCAGAAATACTGCATTTACATTTTTCTCCTAAATAGATTCTGGTAAATAACATTTCTGGTAAATACTCCTTTAAAAAGGGTTTTTTGATTTATAATTTTATTATTAGTATACTAGAACACGTGGATATGTTGTCATTCTTACACTATAATACAGAACTTTGATTTCAGTGATTTGGACTATGAGATGGACACTTGCTGCTTACACTTTATGTTTGCACTTTACTTTTGCTTTAAAAAAAGGATTTCATAGAAATTTGGATTTCGTTTGGTTTAATAAAATATAGTTTAATAAAATATTCTTAAGTAAAATTGTTGATTTTTTATGTGGGAAATTAATCATTTAGATTAATCGATTAATCGCTAAATTAGTCAATAGATTAATCGAAATAAATATAGTCGTTAGTGGCAGCCCTAAACCTATATGAACTTTTACAATGTCCCTCATACTGCAAATAACGGTATAAGATGGCAAATCTATGTAACTCTCAGTTGACTGAAAGCATAGAAAAACAGACAATCACAGTTCGAAACTTAACTGTCGTGCATTGTGGATGCAATTTGGGAGTTGTAATTTTTTTGGTCAGTTGTATTAACTATTTGTGCGCTTTAATTTGGTCCCTCAGACCAGTATGCCTAAATGTATTTCAGTCACACACTGTAATTTTCAGTTGCAAATGTGACTGAAATGGTCACACTATAGAGCTGTGTTTAGTTATTTTTAAATGTAGGCTTGTTTTGTTTTGATATATTTGTGATATGTTTGTTTTACACAAAAACACAGGCTCCATAATTAAAGTCCCATGAACGCAAGGAATGTTTTCTTCTCGCCATGAAACTAGCTGGCATGCTGTATTTTTGGGGAGGTTTTGTTACTGTTGGCTGCTTATTATCCATCCGCAGTGCCTCGTCAGAGCTGAAAATAGCCCAGCGCACAGTCATATGTGAATCACGCTGCTCTTTGGGGTCACGGTGCTCTGAGGTGGAAGGCCTTCCATGGCTCCAGGCATCGGTCTGAAAGGGTTAACTAAAAAACGACCAGTTCTCCAGCAGTGACACAAGTGCAGCTGCATCATTGTAATGTTAAAGTTGAACAAAGAACAAGCTCTGTGATTTCTCACGGTGCGTCTGCGAACTCCTTTAGATAATGGTTCATAAAATGTCACTAAACTATTCCAAGAACAATATGTGATTGTTCATGGATGTCTTAGAGGTTTTTGCAGAGGTTAGAGTTGTTGCCATTTGCATTGAAGGCTGTCCAGTGCTGATGGAGGGTACAGTTGAATTGGATCCTGTGGCTTGAGGTTGGTGGCCGCAGCATCTCATCTTATTGTGTGTTTACAACAAATGCGAGGCCCAAGCTGCACTGAAAAAAAAAAAGTACTTTGAATTTACTTAATCTTAATGTGTACATCGGTCCCACATGATCAGAATGTGTTCAACTGACATAATTGTCCTCTTTTTCTCAATGACTTATTGCTTACCAAACCAAAATATTTCATTCACGTAAAGGCCGGGACACACCAAGCCGACTTCAAAGAACTAGCGGCGACGAAAGCCGACGGTGTTGTCGCCTCACGTCGGCAGCGTCGGACCAAAAAGCTGCGCTCGAACACACCGCACAGACTACAGCCGAAGGCAAACTAACACGTGCGTTCTGCGCATGCGTGAGAGGAATTAACTGTCTATATCAGCAGCTATCAATAGTATATATTCGTCATTCAAAAGGAGAAACAGAAACAAAGATATACGAGATAAATGCAGATATACGAAACGTAAACAAAGCAGCGCTTATACGAGATAAACGCAGATATACGAAATGTAAACAAAGCAGCGCTTGCTTACCATTTTGAATATCAGTAACGTTGATAACTTTAATCATTTTAAGCGGCTCATGTTATGAAAACATTTGCGTATTAGAATGATTGGGAAAGATCACGTAACATTTAAACAGCCTTCTGTCTGTACCGCCTTCATTTACGTGCTTGTTTTCGTCACTTTCGCTTTAATTCTCGGGCACTGACTCGTTCGCTAAACTGAACATCCAATAAGAGCTCTCAATCGCGCCGACGGCCCCGACGCAAACTGCCGCCGACGGGAGCCCAACGAGAGCTGACGAGTGGAACACTTCTAACAAACAAACTAGCCCGACCGTCGCTCGCCGTCAGCTCGACGTTGGCCAACAGCCGACCGTCGGCTTGGTGTGTCCCGGTCTTTAGACTACTTAAAATAATCATGTTGATTCAAGATATTATTTGTCATTACTGATTCATTACACAAATGCATTGTGTACTGTTAAAGTGATTTCATTGCGTCAAGGGTACCAACTTGATTTCTTAATACTAATATTAATCAAAGGTATTATGCAACTCTAAAGCAATTTCATTATGTCTCTGGTACCAGAGTTGTGTAAACCTAACTTGCTTTATTAAATTCTACATGTACTGTAGACAAAATCTAAATTCTAAAAATGCATA
This sequence comes from Sinocyclocheilus rhinocerous, assembly GCF_001515625.1. Taxonomy (NCBI): domain Eukaryota; kingdom Metazoa; phylum Chordata; class Actinopteri; order Cypriniformes; family Cyprinidae; genus Sinocyclocheilus; species Sinocyclocheilus rhinocerous. The sequence continues at coordinate 107,439 of NW_015666970.1, forward strand.
CTGGCATTGACAAAGGCAAAAAGCAAGAGTTAGTATTTAAATTTTGTTGTATTGAGTTGTCAAACTTTACAAATGGAGGACTGAGCACAGTTGCCATTAATTGATTACACAGAAGAATAAAAAAAAAAAAACACTTTAAATTTTGCATCAGCAGCATATTCAAACTCAAATACATAATGTAAGAACAGCAAGACATTTATAAACCTACTATTAACTGTTGTCAGTGTCGATTAAGAGCAGCAAAGACATTTTGTAAAAATATTAACTGTCACAGTAGACTTAAGTGCATATACAAAATAGTAAACTATTAGAACAAAGTGCATTCTGAAGAAAAAAACAAAACACTTAAGTAATCCAAACACGGCACAAAGTGAATAAGTTAAAATAGAGCAAGAGCTTGTTACAGTTCACTGCCAAGGTTAACCATGCATCTTAAAGGGATAGTTCACCCAGAAATTAAAATTCTGTCATTAATTACTCACCCTTCATGCTGGTCTAGTTGGAGTTACAGATGATGTAATCGGCTCGCGGCTACAGCTCTCTCTCGTAGCAGAAGCGTTTTGTGTAGTCGAGTCTGACTGGTTGTTAATAATCGGTTCAAAAACAAGTTGAAACCGAAGACATTGCCGCTAACAGAAAGACTATATTGTGAATTAAGTATTTAATATTATATTTATATTTATTTTCAATATATTATAAATATTTTATCCGTGAAGAAATATCCTTGTGAGAGCCGGGTGCAGGAGCACCGCCTTTCACCGTCTCTATGCTGCCTGCAGCGAAATCGCCCGCGTTTTGCCTCTCTCTAAATATATCTCATTAAAAATGAGCTAGAAAAAAAATTAGCCAACGTTATACATTCGTGAATGGCGCGTCCCGTGTGGAAGGGCAATTCACACTGTCAGCAAAGTTTCAATGTACAGACGAACTGTAGAAAATAAACACAACATTTACTTTTATGAAAAATGTTAACTTGACCTCCTTTTAAAAAGGCCTACTGACTGTTGGCCACCGGTTGTTGACGCTTAATGATAATCTAGCAGAGTGTTTAAAGTGTTGGTAATTGACCATTGTAATTGTTATACACTACGAAAACTGTTATCTAGTGGATATATCGCCTATTTGAAAACCAATATAAAACAATTTGCTGAACTTTAAAGTGTTGGTAATTGACCATTGTAATTGTTATACACTACGAAAACTGTTATCTAGTGGAAATATCGCCTATTTGAAAACCAATATAAAACAATTTGCTGAACTTTTCAGTAAATCGTTGTTCGTCTGAGATGATGCGACTGCTGGCTCAGCTGCTGAATCTTCCACAGTTTTTGGCTCGATTCAATTTCTCCTTTTACGGCAGTTTGTCATCCCTCTCAGTGATGCAATACCGCCACCATCTGCGCCGGAGTGCCCCGGTTGTGTCAAAACTCAATTAGATTGATTTCAATTTTAGATTCAATCAACGTGAGAAATGTGTACATACAACACTCAATATGAACAATTGAAATCTACTTGATTAAAGCATGTTCACAACAGAAACATAAATTAATTGTGTTGTACATGTTTCATTTTTGTAATTTCAAAGACCTGCTATGTTAATTTTTTTAGTGTGCTCCACCGTCTCACAGATGCAGCTGCTTCATACACCATGTTGCTCAACGGGTGCGGCTCCACTAGGTCTATTGTTTGGGGGCTTTTCTGTAGCTTTTGTGGCCCACTGTAAAACAGGGGTGGGATGTGGGGGATGGATAGATGGACCCCCTGTTGTGATCTGGCAGTGAGCGTGGAGAGTTTCACCCTCAAGCCTCTTTGTTCCACTTTACTATGGACACAAATGCGCCACCAACAATAACGTCCCAAATTTTCAACTGGAAGCTGGTCATACGCAAACTGTGTGTCTCGTCACAACATAATCAATATAGCTTTGGACTATATCTTGGTGGGATAGATAAAAATGCAGTACAGTGATATGCTGTAAAATCTAGTTAAAAATTATCTATATATGTGCAGTATAGTATTGGCTATTATCAAATTCATGTATGTTTCTGTAATGGTTAATACAGACTAGTATGTGTAAGCTCTTTAGTTACAGTAGTGTTTCTAATGCTAAAATATAATTATTGTTGGGACTTAATGGATTCAAAGATAGATGGCACACAAGTTTCATCAAAAGCAAGTCTTTGGGAACGACTAGGAAGTATTGGAAAGTCAATAACAACAGAGACTGTGGAAAAGTACATATAAACAATGCCAGCAAGAATGCAAGCTGTTATAAAGGCCAAAGGAGGCCATACAAAATAAAAATATTGGTTATTATGTGTGAATAAAGACTATTTAGGCTAGTTGTTTCAGTTTGTTATTTGCCTAATAAATGACAATAAAATTTTAAACAAAATTTTGACCGTTTCATAAAATATTTGACAGGTGGTCTAATAAATGTATATATTGAACACAAGGAAGAATATTTCTGCTTATAAAGAATAATCTTATTTATCAGAAATTTTTTTTTTTTTTGCTAAATCAAAAATCCATATGTGACCCTGGACCACAAAACCAGTCTTAAGTTTCATGGGTATGTTTGTAGCAATAGCCAAAAATACATTGTATGGGTCAAAATTATCGATTTTTCTTTATTGCCAAAAATCATTAGAATATTAAGTAAAGATCATGTTCCATGAAGATATTTTCTAAATTTCCTACCATAAATATATCAAAACTTTTTTTTGTTTATTAGTAATATGCATTGCTAAGAACTTCATTTGGACAACTTTAAAGGTGTTTTTTTTCAATATTTTGATTTTTTTTTGCACCCTCAGATTCCAGATTTTCAAATAGTTGTATCTCTGCCAAATATTGTCCTATCCTAACAAAGCTTATTTATTCAGCTTTCAGATGATGTATACATGTATACAGGTTTTGTGGTCCAGGATCACATGTTTTCAAATATTGTAAATTTTTCTCTATTGCATTCTGTCTTGATGCAGACTTGCAAGTCACCATTAAACTTCAAACAATACAGGGAGCAACAAACTGCTTGTGAAATGAAAATATGCACATGACTTGCAGTTTGTAAAATGTACAGAATATAGAGTATAACTTTAAAATGTAAGTTATGCACTGAAGAAAACATCTCTCAAGAGCATTTAATGGTGTAAGCAATCTGTCAGCACCTGATGTGGCAACCAGCTCATATTAAAGTCTACTTTATGAGCCTCTTTGAAGCATTTAAAAGCACTCCCATGCTGGGGGCAACTCGGGTCGTTCATTTGTTTGTTTTAATTATAATTATATATATATATATATATATATATAAACATTTTGAAACTTGTAAAAGGTTATGCTGGGACTTCCAATCATTTTTGATTGACTCAAACTGATTTGATCTATTTCACCCATTCATCCGTTAAAACATGGTTAGGAAGAAGTCTCAATTTGTGGAAATGATCATACTAATAAATCACAACATTTAAGCACATTTTTAGATGATTCCAATATTCATGTTCATGTACAAACATTAATTTGGATTTTGAGTACTTTGTATATATTGGCTAGCTCTATAACAGACTCATCCAGCATGACTGTTTAGTCTGGGTTATTACAGGACATATGTGGGGCGTGAAATTTTGGCTTTCCGTTTGCATATGTGAACTGTTTGTGACCTCCGGTGTTATTTAGAATGGTGTTATGTGCATGAGTCCTGTGCTTGTCATATGAATAGACACTGAATTTTAAATACCATAATGCATTGGGCTATGTTTTACAGATACAAACCACCTTCCTCTCTTGGCTGTGTTTTTCCATTGTTGCACACTAGTGTAGTAACCATGACCCAGTTTCCACTCCCTCTTGATAGAATATCTCTTGATAGAATATCACGTGATAAGAGATGTGGGTAATTTGGAAATCACAGATTAGAGGAGAGAAAGGGTGAATTGGGAAGCGAGAAATAAGCACACTGGGAAATTGACTGCATTTAAACACTGCAATGCTGTGGTTTGTCTCAAGCCACCAGTATAGTGTTCACACACAATGTGCTTTGTAGTGAAATCAATTCGTATTGCAATTCAGATCATGTATGCATATCTGTGACGGCTAATTTTATTACTTCATTAAGCAGAAATGATATAGAATAGTCCTCAAACTATACTTTTTGTTAGTCATGTGATGTTGCCTCTTGACTTGAATCATGCATGATTTATTTATAACAAGCTGCATATGACAGCTGTCTGAGTAATGAATGTTTGATGGGGTTTGTTTCACATAGACAGTAAAACGCTCAAATTGCATGTTTGTTACAGTGGCATTTTAGTTTTGGACAAACTTTATATATACATATACAAAGGTCAGAGTTATTAGTAGTGCTGCTTTCTAACCTTTTCAAACTTCCGGGTTTAGCAGAGTAAAGGGCATATAGTATCATGTGAGGCCATAGCAAATGTTATTGTTGCCATGGGTCACGGGGGCGGGGGGGGCGCCTGGGCCCGGGCCCGGGTTACTTTTGACGTCTGGTACAAATATGACAGGCTATAAGGCTCATATGTATTTTTCTAGCCTATGTATGCACGTTTAATCATTACAAGATTGCGATCTTGATTCAAACACACGCAATCTTATTCCTAAATGACGGTGATTCTGCTATGTCTATTAAACCTTTGAAATCACAGTCACATCGGAATATTTAAACCTACTTTTGCACAGCCGCTGATGCAGAGATAGCAGGGCTCATCATGTAAAGCTTTGTTTGAAACCGCTTCACAAACAGTCTGCTTACACCGTAGGCTACATTTCTGTCTTGCAAACATTAACGAAAGTATTGATAAAAGTTTAAAGTCCGGATGTAGACTCTGATGTTGCGGGAGCCGGGATCAAAATGGGTCTTTGAAAGTAATGATACGCTGCAAATAATGATTGTATGTGTTACATTATTCCAGTAGCTGGCGAACAGTGAGTGTTAAATGTATTTGATGTCTGAATCATTCATTCAAGAGATTCAAAACGAAACAAGTCTTCATTTATCTTCATAATAAATATTTTTAAATAGACTAATTTACTATAACATTAATAAAACATTTTGGCTAATATACCAACTAACTAATACCATTAGTAGGTAATATATTTATTTTATAGGTAATATTACTACTGTTACTACTGTTTAAATTAGTTCTGCAACCCAATCGCCCCAAACCCCCCCAGCGCATTAAGATATTTTTGATGCATTCCCAGAACTCTCTGACCCCTCCCATAGACAGCAAGGATCCTTACACCATCAAGGTTCAGAGACATAGCAAGGAGATCGTTAAAATAATTCATGTGACATCAGTGGTTCATGTATATTTATATATGTGATACTCATGTGATACTGGCGCTATAGGGTGACGTGGAGGAGACGAATTGTTGAATAAAGTCATTATTTTTGTTTTCTTTGTTTTCTTTAAGTATTCTCATAGCTTCTGTGCTTGTCATATGAATAGACACTGAATTTTAAACACCATAATGCATTGGGCTATGTTTTACAGATACAAACCACCTTCCTCTCTTGGCTGTGTTTTTCCATTGTTGCACACTAGTGTAGTAACCATGACCCAGTTTCCACTCCCTCTTGATAGAATATCTCTTGATAGAATATCACGTGATAAGAGATGTGGGTAATTTGGAAATCACAGATTAGAGGAGAGAAAGGGTGAATTGGGAAGCGAGAAATAAGCACACTGGGAAATTGACTGCATTTAAACACTGCAATGCTGTGGTTTGTCTCAAGCCACCAGTATAGTGTTCACACACAATGTGCTTTGTAGTGAAATCAATTCGTATTGCAATTCAGATCATGTATGCATATCTGTGACGGCTAATTTTATTACTTCATTAAGCAGAAATGATATAGAATAGTCCTCAAACTATACTTTTTGTTAGTCATGTGATGTTGCCTCTTGACTTGAATCATGCATGATTTATTTATAACAAGCTGCATATGACAGCTGTCTGAGTAATGAATGTTTGATGGGGTTTGTTTCACATAGACAGTAAAACGCTCAAATTGCATGTTTGTTACAGTGGCATTTTAGTTTTGGACAAACTTTATATATACATATACAAAGGTCAGAGTTATTAGTAGTGCTGCTTTCTAACCTTTTCAAACTTCCGGGTTTAGCAGAGTAAAGGGCATATAGTATCATGTGAGGCCATAGCAAATGTTATTGTTGCCATGGGTCACGGGGGCGGGGGGGGCGCCTGGGCCCGGGCCCGGGTTACTTTTGACGTCTGGTACAAATATGACAGGCTATAAGGCTCATATGTATTTTTCTAGCCTATGTATGCACGTTTAATCATTACAAGATTGCGATCTTGATTCAAACACACGCAATCTTATTCCTAAATGACGGTGATTCTGCTATGTCTATTAAACCTTTGAAATCACAGTCACATCGGAATATTTAAACCTACTTTTGCACAGCCGCTGATGCAGAGATAGCAGGGCTCATCATGTAAAGCTTTGTTTGAAACCGCTTCACAAACAGTCTGCTTACACCGTAGGCTACATTTCTGTCTTGCAAACATTAACGAAAGTATTGATAAAAGTTTAAAGTCCGGATGTAGACTCTGATGTTGCGGGAGCCGCGATCAAAATGGGTCTTTGAAAGTAATGATACGCTGCAAATAATGATTGTATGTGTTACATTATTCCAGTAGGTGGCGAACAGTGAGTGTTAAATGTATTTGATGTCTGAATCATTCATTCAAGAGATTCAAAACGAAACAAGTCTTCATTTATCTTCATAATAAATATTTTTAAATAGACTAATTTACTATAACATTAATAAAACATTTTGTCAGAAATGTAAATTACATATTTTGTTTGGTTTTCTGTTTTGTTTTCAGAATCGTTGGAAGAATCATAGCTTAAATATACATATGCTAATATACTGTATGTGGCAACTAACTAATACCATTAGTAGGTAATATATTTATTTTATAGGTAATATTACTACTGTTTCTAATATTAAAATTAGTTCTGCAACCCAATCGCCCCAAACCCCCCCAGCGCATTAAGATATTTTTGATGCATTCCCAGAACTCTCTGACCCCTCCCATAGACAGCAAGGATCCTTACACCATCAAGGTTCAGAGACATAGCAAGGAGATCGTTAAAATAATTCATGTGACATCAGTGGTTCATGTATATTTATATATGTGATACTCTCCAAAATGGCGCTATAGGGTGACGTGGAGGAGATTAATTGACAGAATTTTCATTTTTGGGTGAACTATCCCTTTAAAGCCCAATGTAAAGGGGTAAAACAACACAGCGAGTTCTTGCCAAGACTGCTAAACGGTTGTCAAAATTAGTATTTCTCATGCAATATTAAGTCTACTTTAATGATTAATTGAGCAAACAACTTTATAGCTAATAAGTAATGGATCCCTCAGCTTACTTGGTATGAGCCAAAAATAATGCATGTTTTATTTTTTCTGCACATTTTTCTTTTAACAGACAAAATGAAAGGTGCAAGCAAATCTTATAGATGTAGCAACTAGGGATGTCACGAGAACTGATCGGTATAAACATTTTAAAATCCTGCCGGTACTTTTCCTCAGTAGCATAAGTACCGATGGAACTGAGGGTAGCGACTAGCGAGGCTGCAGTTCTTCCGGAACTGACGGAGGGGCAGGCAGAGCATACACCTGGAAGTGTTTCAGTCAGTCCTCAACAGTGTTGGGAGTAACGCATTACAAAAGTAATAATATTACAGTAGTATATTACTTTTTGCTGTAACGCAGTAATATAACGCATTACTAATCAAATTTGGGTAATATTATTACTCTACTTTTCCTCAGTAGCGTAAGTACCGATGGAACTGAGGGTAGCGACTAGCGAGGCTGCAGTTCTTCCGGAACTGACGGAGGGGCAGGCAGAGCATACGCCTGGAAGTGTTTCAGTCAGTCCTCAAAGGGTTAAGAAGAAGAAAAAACGCCTAAAAACCACACAGAAGAACTACTCATGGAAGACAGCGACTATATATGAATATGATTGTGTGAGATTTAAATGAGAGCACGCAGCTCTGAAAGCACGAGTGCTGCGCATGATCACACACGCATACATAAAGTTATTGACTGTTTGACAGCTTACCGCTTGTTAATTCGTTGTGTATCTGTCCGCGGATTATCCTTATCAACATTATTGGCTAATATTACTGGTTTAGATTGGTTTTGTTAATGGTTTTAAAAAATATTTTCGGCCTGCCAGTATGTCAGTGAATTTAAACTAGGCCTAATGCTTGCATTCAGAGTATAGGTAGGTGTGTGTGTGTGCGTGAGTGCTTGTGTGTGTTATTTGAGGGCCAAGTGCCACTAATGTTGTGTTTTTGTAAGTTTAAATAAAAGAGTTAATGTTTAAGTATTATTGCTTTTTTTTTTTTTTCCTGTGGGATCGACTACTAGATGTTTGGTATCGTGACATCCCTAGTAGCAACTTGGCAACAAGCATAAAAATTGCACTAAAAGCTTTAGGAACTACATATCAATGCCCTGGAATTGTGGCAGCGTGTTTTTCACAGGAAAACATCATTAATGTTTTCAGAAAGTGTACAAATCTAGTAATGCATTTAAAAAACGTTCTCTGTGTGCCACTGTAGCAGGAAAGCCTCTCTGACAGATGCATCTGTTGTGTTGTGACAGGCGGTGAACTGTAAGGGCCAGCACAGCATCTCCTACACGCTGTCCAGAAACCAGACGGTGGTGGTGGAGTACAGCCATGACAAAGACACAGACATGTTCCAGGTACTGTTTCACAAAAACAAAAAAGACTTTGAAATCTCTTCTCCTCTTGTATCCACAGTTAAGCATAATTCAGTTTCTGCCTGTTGCCTTTCTCTATACTTTGAGGTCTGATTTCCACCAGGGCTGATCAAGATCTGTGATATGGGACAGGTTTATTAACTCCCCCAGTCACGTGCTCAGATACAGTGTTGCGTATGTGTTTTTTTTTGGACTACGCATGAGGGAAAGAGTCATACGGATTGAAGCAAATGGGAAGGAAAGCAAAAACAGGAACCAGCAGCAACCCACAGGGACAAAACAGAAACTGTCTCTATAAAAAGGAAATAAAGTGGAGACCGTTGCATCTTTATTTCAGAACAAGTATTTATAAACAGGATTTAGTGCAGTGAGCACCTCTCTATTCTTGGGAATTTCCACCCCACTTTTAAAACTAAATTAGGCTCTTCAAACAAGTCCCGGCACATGCATGACTGTTTTTCATCCTGTTTACTACTGATACCAAATAGTGTAGAAACAGTAGTGATCGCTTGGCTCAAAACCATACAAAAGATTTTACTGATAAAAAGCTGCTTTAAACGCAAAGGATGCTCACACCAAATGTTGATTTATTTTAGTTAATAGAAGTTACTTGATGAAGAAAATCTATTTATGACATTATTTTTGACAGCATTCTCATTTCACAGCATTTTTACATAAGTGCCTAAAACTTTGAACAGTACTGTAGCTTTGCAGGTAGGTTTCTTGAAACATCTTGAAGATGCATGTGCAAACAAAAATCTCACTGGATTATTACAATTAATGGCAAAATGAATGTTTGGAAATGTAAACTGATATTTCCTACTGACACACTACAGCAAAAGATAGAAATAACTGACTTAAAACCATTTTTTAGCTGGTGAGAATACTAGCGTTCTAATAATTTTGGCCACCACTGTAACTTTATAGTAATATAATATAAATCTTTATATAAGAATATTTGTTTTCTCCTAACATTGTTCTTACTGTCATGACCTGGAATATAACTTATTAGATAGTTGCTGGAAAGTTGTAAGAGATGGCTGAGAAACTTTAACTTTTTTCTTTTGTATGTTAGATTGGACGATCAACGGAGGGCCCTATTGACTTCGTGGTGACTGACACCGTGTCAGGCGGAGGGGAGAGTGAAGACACACCCATCACTCAAAGCACCATCTCCCGCTTTGCTTGCCGGGTGGTGTGTGAACGTAACCCGCCCTACACAGCATGTATCTACGCTGCAGGCTTCGATTCTTCAAAGAATATATTTCTCGGAGTAAGTGCGTTTTCTTGCCTGGTCTTGAAATGGAATTGTCTATGGGATGCATTTCTCATCAGAGTTACAAGAAACTCTATTAAGCTTTCATTTATATATACTTGTGTATGTGGTGTCTGGGGAAGTATCCACTTCTGCTGATTCAGTGGAACTGATCTAAACTTACCTGGTAAATATAGGTGTGTCCGGCTAACTGGAATGAGTCACCCCATGTGTAACTAAAAAGAGAATGCAGCGCATTCATTTTTGTTTATGTATAGTAATTAAGTCTCTCTGTAGGAGAAAGCAGCCAAATGGAAGAATCCAGATGGTCACATGGACGGGCTGACAACCAATGGTGTGCTAGTCATGCACCCGCGGGGCGGGTTCACAGAGGAGTCCAAGCCTGGTGTGTGGAGGGAGATATCAGTGTGTGGAGATGTTTACACACTGAGAGAAACACGGTCCGCTCAAACTCGAGGCAAACTGGTTAGTACGTCAGCTGCATCTGCTCAGTTTAGTTCACGGTGTAGTCAATCATCAATTCACGCACAATTCCTTTTACAAGTTGTGATATACAATCAAGCTCAAATTGCAGAAACCATATAGACTTAATTATCTGAACTGCAGATCAGAATTAGGGGTTCAGTCCAGGGTCAGGAGGTTTCTTGAATCTCGTTGAGGTTCCAGACTATATAGATGGAACGTTACTAGTGTAGCAGTGAAGATTCTGGGATAGCAAGGTGTACTGGTTCAAATCATGGGATGACTGTTGAACTGAAGATTAAAGAGGACCCTACCATGCCCTGACTAGGACACTCTACTCTCACTGATGTACTCTAGATCAAGTTGTTTACTTTTAAGTACCTATGTATATTATGTCTTGTTTGTTTCTCTGTGTTCAGTTTGCAAATTCAGTTACATTTGCCTGCTATGGACCTTTTTCACATTTCAGGGTTTCTTAGCAGTGGAAGTCGTCATAGTTGGGTAAACGTCTATAGCGGTGAATGGGAGACTACATCAAAGGCTGCGTTTACACTTGGCATTAACATGCGACCTGTATCCGGATGTTGTCCACATACATATTGAAAAGACAAGTGTAAACGCGCTTCTGATCGGAATGTTATCCGATCAGCGTGTCCTGGTCCAGAGGTAGTAGAAGACGCATTGTGATCAGATCTCGGTGTAATGTAAACGCAATCCAGCCATCGCGTCTGCATTCGCAGGTCGACATCACGCAAAACGCCACCCCCTCTCTCCCGATCTGTCGGAAGAACAGAGTGCTAGTGAGACTCGTACATTTATTTTGATTTGTAAAATGTCCCCACCACTTGTGATTTGTAAAATGTCCCCACAAAAGAAAACCCACCACTTCAGGTTGACTTTGCACTGCAGACTTATTTAAATATTGCGCAGGAAATACAGATCCGATCGGTTATCCAGATCGAGAAGTCAGCTGATGTTGCCAAGTGTAAACGCGCCGTGTCCTGATTGACTGATGATCCGATCTGCTTGATCAGATCACGGTGATCGCATGGTAATGCCAAGTGTAAACGCAACTATATTGAAAATAAACACTAAAACACTATACTGAAAATAAACAACTAAACTCAAAATAACAACTATATTGTTAACATTATATAACTAGTGTTTTCACGACTTTCAAAAAGATGAAAAAAACAACAACAACAACAAAAAAACGGAGTCTGATAACGGCAGTCAGGAGAAAAAACAATGTCAAATTCACCTTAACTCCCATAGACCCTGTATTAGAAACACCCTCACAGCAGTGTAAACCTAGTTTTTTGTCATTTAATGCAAAGGTAATGTATTATCTTATAAATGTGCATGCATTTAAAAAATGAAAATATAAAAAACTTTGCAGGATTTGCGATGCTGATGATTCAATGTGCTGTCACAGTCTGTGAAAAGGGTTCATATTTAATTTTGGTAACACTTTACTTAAATCCTTTATGTATTATAGTAGTTATAATAGTAGTTTTAATGCATTATGCACCTTATTATGCATTGTTCAATCCCATTAATAATTGTAACCAGTTAATACATTATAACACTTATAAATTCATTGTTACACTATGCATTTTAAATTTGGTAAGTATTTATATTACCACAAGATATAATGTATTACAAGGCACATTATGAATAATTTTAATGCATCATACCCTTTAATAACCCTTTGTAATGCATTATACATAAAAGCTTCAAGTAAAGTGGTACTTTATTTTTTGGGGGGAAATTTATTTCTTTGCTTTGCTTTCTTTTTAGCTGTCAAACATTTCACACTTAAAAAAAAAAAGTTACTTAGTTTACATACTTGGCCCTACAGTATTTTTGAGTCTTTGAACCTCTAGCTCCTCCTGGAGGACAAATGTGGTTCTGCATGCATTGTTACCATACCATCAATTTCAATACCACAACAGCTGTTTTGCTAATAAACACACTGCTAAAAGTATATGTTAAAAATATTAACATATTTAACCAATATCCTTGAGGTTTAATGTATTTCTCATTTAAACAAAAGTTTACAGTATCAGAAACTGAAAAACAATATCCATTCATTCGTCAAACAGCTTGTCCTCTGTATGATTGCAGAGCTGGTGCTATGGGCAATTTAGTGTCTCCAGTTCACCTCTGCATGTTATGAGGATTGTGGGGTAAACTGGACCCAGATGAAACCTACGCAGACACGGGGAGAACATGCAATCACAGATAGTGCTTTTCCACTGACAGGGTTCTCAAGTCATTCTGTGCATTTTCGCTGCATGAAAGGGGGCCGGAAAGATTGATTTAACTTTCTGGTGGAGAATTGCTGACACTGTCTATGGCGGGCTCATTGAGAAATGTTGCAACGTTGCACTAAATTGCTCTGCTTGTTTAAGTGTATAAAACTGCACGAGAGAGAGACAAACTGCTGATTCACTCACTCTCTTGCACATTAAGTTTCAGTATCTTTCCAGCAGAAACAGAAGACAGTACTGGCAGTTTATGACAACTGCCGATATACTAGAATCACTCCCAGTACCGTGAAAAGCAAACCGTAAGTGCTGCATGAGAGGCCTCCTGGCTCTGGCAGGACTCAAACTGGGGATCTTCTTACTGTGACAGTGTTACCTACCGTGCATCATAACAATAGTAAAACTACTTTCATTTGCATTGAAGCACAAAAAACACACCCAAACAGTGACCTATACAGATGCATTTATCTACACTTTATCAGTGTACAGTTATGATTGTTGTAAACCATAATGCAATTTGTCAGTGACTAGTTATTCAGACGCTATTGGCTACATGCTGCTAACAATTAAGGCAGACTATTACAGCCCATAGGCTAATCTATAAACTGTGTAAATAAGACTTCCTGGCCAGCTTAGTGGAAAAATAATCTTAAAATGTCTTTCTGCCCTTCAGGTATTGTTGTAAGGCAAACTGGGTTCAAAGGTCAGGACAGACGTGAGAGCAAGACTTTGTTTATCAGGCCTGTAATGGGAGCAGTTAACCAGTCAGACTTTACTGGAAAGCCGTTGAATTTAAAGGGATAGTTCTTCCAATAATAAGAATTTACTCAACCTCAAGCCATCCTAGGTGTATATGACTTTCTTCTTTCAGACAAAAACAATCTAAATTATATAAAAAAAAATGTTGATTCTTCAAAGCTTTATAAAGGGGAGGAGGGGAGGGGAAGTGGGGTGTTGGGGTCGAGATTTTGAAGTCCAAAAAAGTGCTCCACACGGCTCTGGGGGGAGGGGGGGTTAATAAAGGCCTTCTGATGCGAATCGATGCGTTTGTGTAAGAAAAATATCCATATTTAAAACTTTCTAAACCGTAATCTCTGGATTCCACTCTTATATCAAAATCCTTTACAACTCCTCGTTTTGTACTTCTAATTCATGACCGGTGTTTTGTTTTGCTCTCTCCTCATGCATTTCTGCGTTCGTCACTTCTCACCAGAGCTTACGCTACGCCTACGTCATCCGCTGGAGCGCTACTCTCTCGTGAACGTGTGTACAACAATTTGCAGAAGCTAGAAACGACCGTTTATAAAGTTTTCAAATATGGATATTTATCATCTACAAACACATCGTTTCACTTTAGAAGGCCTTTATTAACCCCCCGGAGCCGTGTGGAACACTTATGATGGACGGATGCACTTTTTTGGGCTTCAAAATCTTGACCATCATTCATTGCCACAAACCTGGACTGGCCATTTGTCCAAGGTGTTTTGCCGCCTTAAGGCCTCCAGTTTTCCCGCAACCCAACATGGGACATATGTTTCGGAAAATGGATGTACGAAACACCTGTAATGAATGCACTGCATTGTTTGTTTTATGCTCAGGTGGAGAGTGAGAGTAACGTACTCCAGGATGGCTCTCTGGTTGACCTGTGCGGAGCCACGTTACTCTGGCGCACAGCCGATGGCCTTTTCCACACCCCCACTCAGAAGCACCTAGAGGCTTTGCGCCAGGAGCTCAACGCAGCCCGGCCTCAGTGCCCTGTGGGACTCAACACCCTGGCCTTTCCCAGCATGCAACGCTGCAGCCGTGCCCTGACCAGTGTCCCCACCCAGGAGGAGAAGCAGCCCTGGGTCTATCTTGCTTGTGGCCACGTTCACGGCTACCACGACTGGGGCCACCGTTCTGAACGAGACGCCAATGCTCAAAGAGAGTGTCCCATGTGCAGAACCGTGGGCCCCTACGTGCCACTCTGGCTCGGATGCGAACCAGCCTTTTACGTAGATACTGGCGCACCAACGCACGCCTTTGTACCTTGCGGCCACGTGTGCTCTGAAAAGTCAGCCCGCTATTGGGCGGAGATTCCTTTACCACACGGCACCCACGCTTTCCATGCCGCCTGCCCCTTCTGCTCTACCCAACTCAATCTGGCGCAAAAGTGGGCAAAGCTCATCTTTCAGGAGCCTGTAGACTGAGAGTGTAGAGGAGGCGGACAGTGGATTATTGCGTAATTGAAGCGGAATCCAGTATGCTGAAGGACAATTCGTAGAAGGTGTGACCGCAAGCTGTGAAACTGCCCTTGAAATGCTTATGCTGGAGAGCAGGTTCTTGCTCACGAACGTGGTGATAGTTGGTAAATGACAGGTGTTCATCATGATTTCCTTAGTTATTTCGTCTACCGGCCTACAAGATGTCAATTCACACCAGCATTACCACATCACTCAGGAGATTTAATTCATTTCTATACCTGGCTTTAGACCCGAGGTGCTTTGTTTGGTTCTTTCTTGGTGATCAACCTTCCTGTGGAGTTTTGTTGCTTTAATTATCCTTCCGGTGCATTCCAAAGAACTTTACTGAACTTTAGATTTGGAACTATACTGTGCAGGATGGTCGGAGCCCCAGGACCAGGACTGAACATCCATTATTTTAAGTAGTTCAATGTGTGGGAACTCCCAAAGGTCAGGATCCCATATCCCAAACTCCACTGTAGGCTTCTACAAGGATCCACTTGTTGGAGCAGTGATTTGGGAACTGCAATACTAAAATGGTTGTTTCCAAAGATGAAAAAAATGGTGATTCTGTTTCTGCTTTACATGAAGTGCTACCAACATAACACTCCTAAAGGAATACTAATCAGCCACAGTGGAAGCTTTTGGATCGTGCATTATGGAATTAAAGTGATTTGTCATTTTAGCCTAGTCCTCTGTTCACCAATGATCTCAAGTATTTGGAAACCAACACATTTAGTTTTTCTTTTTGTCTCAAAGGTTAAGGATTTTAAGCTTTGACGTAAAGGTATTTTTATTCATACCGGGGTAACTGGTAACAAGATTAACAAAGGATGTTGCCAAATATTTCTAGAACTGGCTATAGAGTTAGTAACTTAAATAATTCCTGGAGTTATTTTTTCCACTTCTTAAACTGTGTCCCAGATATTTTAGTACTGCATATTGCTTGCCACTTGTTCATTTTTCCACATGTTGATATTGGTATACAATCAAAGTAGATGTGAAAATAGTTGACTATTCTGCAGTCGGCATCTAGACTTCTCCTAAATGTGGAAAATGAGATTGAAAACAATGATGGTGGAGGTTTATGGCGTAAAGGAGCTATGAAGTAGTGATCGCTTTGGTCAAAATTCTTCCTGTTTCAACTGTTTTATAAGCTTATGAGATTAAAATGACTTTTATTCCACTATTTTCCTAAAAATTATACAGAGATGGTTTCTTATGCCTAAAGACATTTTTACGGGGATGTGAAGAAGATATTTTAGGCATACTGAAGGGGTATTTTTTTTAAACGCTTGCATTTACAGAGGCTTTTTACTCACTGAAAAGTATTTTACTACACAATAGCCCATGTACAGTTTGTTTTAAAACAGATACTAATATATTTATTCAAATATGTACTTTACTGTGTGGTAGGTGTCTGTATGAATGTATCAGGCTGAACAGCAACATCTGGTCACCACTCATTTATAAGTGCATGCTGCGTCTGGATACTTAACCTGTGAACACTCAGTAGTCATATTTCTTTAACTGATGCTCAAGCCTTTGATTCTTTATCTGGTTATGCTTGTGTTTGCAGAATAACCCAATGTTCCTCCCGCACTCCATGTTAAATTCAGACCTAATATGAAATGTTAAAGGAACACTGTAAAACGAAATCACGTTGGATTTTATTTGTTAATTAATGAAATATTCTGTTCTCTCCTTAACACCTTGTGTGATTATACAGACATTCAGAGGGATGTTCCGTAGTGTTTTCTTGAAACATAACATATCATTGTGAAATGTTCACACCAAAAGCAAAATGAACTCTGGATGGGGAGTATATTTACTTAAGCAAAGCTACTGTTCATTAACAATGATGCTGATGATGTGAGGCTCTTCCACGTGGTGTTAACTAAAATAACGCAAATTTTTTTATTTTTTTAAAGCACCAAAAAGGATTTTGTGAAAAAGCTACTTTGTATTTTGTCATGTTGAATTCCAGGGAGCACAATTCATGTGTAAACTATTGTATATTTCAGTTGTGCAAAATTAGGCACAATAAACATTACACTACAGAGCGTTAGTGTTTTAATTGCAGCTTTGCAACACCAAGACAACAGTGTCAAAAGAATAAGCTTTTCACAACAAGTAGATAGTTTAACACTTGAACCTTATGAAAGATCAACCTCCACAAGAAACAACATTGACGTAATGCTATACATACACTCATCTATTAGCCATTTTCTTTCTTTTTTTCCCTGCATCTGTCAAAAAAAGTATCTTGGCCATTAAATTGTAATAATAATTAAAACACAAATGCCCATTTTGTGCTCCATGGTATGCTTGGGGGAAAAAAAATGTGTGTAAATAAAGGATATTTCACTCTCATTACACTCAAAAGATTTAGTTTAGTGATGTCTTCTAGATATTTATGTACTGGATCATGCATAATACATCTGTTACTTTTATTATTTCTGAGTTATGTGTTTACATTTTCTCTTAATGTCCATTCAAAGCGGAATTGTTTTTCATGTTTCAAGCATGAATAACCAAACTAACTCCTTTTTGTTCCACTGGAAAAAAAAAAAAAGTCTTGTGGGTTTGGAGCAACATGAAGGTGAGTGGATGTTGACGATTCTCATTTTTGAATGAACTAGGTGGTCACACCAGACATGTATTTTTTTCTTGTGTGAAATACAGTACATCACTTCTCTGCAATATTGTAAAAAAAAAAAAAAAAAAAAAACATTCATGCACTTTGATGCATTAACCAATTTGAGCAGCATGCCATTCAAAATTTTAAACAAAGATAAAACAATTTAGATTCAGTAGCTGTTTAAGATCATCTTTTTATTGTGCAGAATACTGTTGACAATGGAAAATATCTAGCAAAATAAATTCAGTGTTTTTGGCTTGTTTACCAATAAAAAATATCTAAATTTATTTTTCTACTATAAAGAACCTTTTGTGCATCTAAAAAGTTCAATGGATGTTTAAGGTTCGTAATGGACATATAGATGCAATAAAGAACCATTATCTTTCAGAGTGTATTAAGACTAAATTTATGATACTGTATGTTTTCTATTTTTTTTTTATTTTTATGTTTCTAACATAATAAATCTCAGTACATTTCAATACATTAAATTTATGCTTGAAACAAGAAAAAAAAAATTTAAAAACATAACCTGAATTTAATTTATTTAACTTAAAAATCTTGCGCAGGACAAAACTTCTGATTTAAAAAAAAAAAAAAAAAAAAATTCTTCTGAGTGGCTCTCACAGTCCACACATACTTGCTAATGTTAATTTCAGGCCTATAAAGAGTGTCTGTGTGCTTCCTCTTTCTTCAGTTGCTCTTGCGTTACATCGTCAAACCCATTATAAAGTTGAACGTTTAAAATTCAGTTCTCAACAAAATTATGAACTTTTTTTTTTTTTTGAAGATAACGCTCGAAAGATTGGCTAAATACAAAATTGCAAAATACAAAAATCCTCATGGAAGATCTGATGTTGTGAGAGATGAAAATAACGATTTGGTAAAGATTATTAAAATTAAGATTATTAAAGATGATTAGAAATGCTAACATCGTCCACGTCACTCATTCACATTTTTGTTTTGAAGTTACTGTATGTAGTAATTATTCACAGCCGCAAGAGGGTGCTGTAATCATATTTACTCAACTTGAAATATTGACACTAACCATCTTTTCATGAACTGCAGAAACATTCGTTTTTAGTACAATTTTCACATTTTTACCGCAAGTTATATTTGTTGTCAATTTTTCAATAATACATTTAATTAAGATATTTAAGAAGTTAAGCCATTCTGATTATAATAACCTGAATCTGTGTTTTAAAACATACTAAACTAAAAATAAAGTGCGTACTAATTTAAAATGCATAACACAAATTTAACACTAGAGATAAAAAAGTACCTAATTTAACGACATTTTTGCTTGCGCTTTAATATAATTTTTTTAGCTGTTAATTTTTTAAAGCATTTAAGCAATGGCTCGTCTGCAGCTGTGCATGCTTCCTGTTTAAAACTCACTGTGAATCCGAAAAATGACACTAAAATCACAGAGCGAAAGGGCTTCGAATAATGGCAACCGCATTATCCATCAAACAGTGTTGACATAATTCGTCCCTTTCATACGCGCTCTCTCTGCATATAAAAGGATTTCGATTTTGAGCATGCCATTTAGCTGCTTTGAAAGGGAAGATCAGTGGGATGCCATGACTGCTAATTAACATTTCCTCCTGTAGATGCTGGGGAGATGGGATGTGTCTCGGTCCCACTCAAGGTGACGGAAAGCTCGTTGGGAAATCTCTGCTTGGCTTGCCCCCCATTTAAGAGGGTTTATTAAAAATGACATAACGTCTGCATTTGTGATGAAGCTTACGGCTTGTCTTTTGTGGTTCCTGTGGAGCGTTATTTTGTATTCTCAAGTGTGATGTAAGATTAGATGCCTGAAAAGGCCACCTCACTACACAGAGGATGCCTGTCACAAATGGCGTAAATATGTGCACCTGTACTCTGTTCTCTCCTTATTTGAATTATGAAAATAAGATTAAGCCTTTTAATTGCTGCGGTTACCTTTCCTGTCTTTGCAGTGATAATGCAGTTCAGTAATAGTTTCTCCTATGAGATCTGTGCATCCACCAAAACTGCTCGAGACGTGGAAGGCTTAGCAAGGGCATATTGCATGATCGTGTTCGGAGAGAGAAAGAGAGAACGTCTTTTTATTTGCTGCCTGCTAGCTGTCTCCTGCAGGATGCCTGCCAGCTCAGACAGTCAACTGTTGAAGGATCAAAGCCGCAGAAAATCAAGACATGTCACCCCGATCAGCAGTGTCAAGATTGGGACATCAAACCAAAATATGGAGTGCCGAGTCCTTTAGAAAGGTGATTTCCATGCAGACAATATTAGGTTTCTTTATCAATCTTTTTGCACTTCATCTGAAAATTTATGATAATTACTGTGCAGTGAAGTGATCTTGTTCAAATTTGTTCATTTCTATTGTATGTTTACTGTATGTAACATGGATGTTGTAATGTTAGACTAATGCACCTTTATTGTTTTGAGAGATCTAATTGAGATTGAGAATGTGAAGCTTTTTTTGTCCTCTATTTGTTCAAAAAAAATTCAGTGACTTGAATGCACCTCTTCCACAACTGTCCTGATATCATAAAAAGTCCGAATAAAATTCTTGAAAAGAAAACAAACTAATATAATATTATAAAATATATAAAAAATCTTTAAAAAAGTTTATATTATAGTCTTCTAATCTTCTGTGTGGTATGACCAGCAAAGTCGTGGTCCAACCAATATTTAGAGAGAAAAAAGGAAATTATATCATAGAGAAGACCCCGCAAAGTCAAGAAGTCTCAGAAATATCAGACAATATGACCTTTTTATGATAAGGCCAGATTAGTTAAGGTTATAAAATGTCATGTGGTGCGACACACTGCGAAAAAATTAATTATTATTAAAAAAATACCTTGAAAAAAAATATTTAAAAATCTTTTTGAGGTGTGTGAACTCCAATGTATTAAAAGTGTAAATATAATTTTTTATTTGTACTTTTTTTATTGACTGGTTACACCACATGACATTTCATTGAAATTTAACTTTTGAAGACCATATGTGACCCTGGACCACAAAACCAGTCAAAAGTAGCATTTGTAAAAATAGCTAAAAATATATTGCATGGGTCAAAATTATTGATTTTTCTTTTATGTCAAAAAACCTTAGGAAATTAAGTAAAGATCATGTAACATGAAGATATTTTGTAAACAAATACATCAAAACTTAATTTTTTATTAGTAATATTCATTGCTAAGAACATCTGGACAACTTTTTTTTCAATATTTAGATTTTTTTTTTGCACCCTCAGATTCCAGATTTTCAAATAGTTGTGTCTCGGCCAAATATTGTCCTATCCTAACAAACCATACATCAATGGAAAGCTTGTTTATTCAGCTTTCTGATGATTTATGAATCCCAATAAAAAAAAAAACTGACCCTCATGACTAGTTTTGTGGTCCAAGGTTACATATAAAACCTTGAATAAATAAAGAGAGTTCACGGCACACGTGTTTTAGATTTTTCAAAGACCCCCCCCCCCCTCTTTTC
>NW_015666970.1:128910-131124 GCF_001515625.1 Sinocyclocheilus rhinocerous
CTTTATCATGGACAAATATTGATGTCCTTTTGGATACACTACATGATCAGTCCTGACCACATGAGGTCTTTTGTGGAGCAGCAAAATATCCTGAGGGAATGCTAATGGAATTTCTATCATAATTTGGAACCAATCCTAAATGGGATAAAACAAGAATCCTCTCAGAATCAAATATGATCCTATTGGATAAACTGAAAATCCTAGTTTTCCATTTATTATTTCAGAATGTCACTATGCAGTGTTTGATCCCGTTAGCTTTCAAATGATGACAGATGTCAATCGCATTCCTTCAGGGGTTTTTTAAGGGCTAGTGGCGGGTATCTCGGTAAGGAAGGCGTTGACTGCTAAACTCCCTTACTCCTGCAGGGGGAAACAGGTCTAACCATGCTTTGTCTCTCCGTTTTCCCTGTCCAGCGACCCGGTGAACTGGCAAGGCGATATGTGCCACAGGTGGCTGGAGGCTGGACGCCGAATTATCAATAGGACACCTACATTCGGCGGGGTTGGTGTACTTGATATTTACCTCTCTCCCCCAGCGTGAGACCCCGAGAGATGATATGCAGATCCTCGCCTGTAAATAAGAGATAGTACACGCGCGCACGCGAACACAACAAGGCGCGCGTTTGTTTCCCCCGCGCTCCTAATTTAGTAAACTTGGCAGTCGTTTTTAATCTCCCGGCAAATTGAAGCGGTAGGGGATCGTGGCAAGTGTTGGATGCATGTTATTAATTCCTCGCTATTTCTGTCTAGCGCAATTAGTCACTGTTTGCCGCTGAAAATGTCCCATTAATTATCTACGGCCTGTAAGCGGAGTTGCGCTCGTGGCTGCTGTCTGAAGGGTTTGGTCCGCATTCAGTGTCCTCACCTCTGAGAATGCTTGACGCTTTTGAAATGTCTCTTTAATTGCGTTTTAACGCGTAATCTTTGCCTCGGTGTGAAAGAACGGCACGAGGCGTCTCAGTTTGTCTTCTGTTGTCATCTTGGATTGTTCACGAGCCGAAGGCGCAGAAGTCGCGTGCGCCGCTGTTTCAGTAAAAACCCTTTTTTTAGTATATACGTGACGTCAGATTAAAGGTCTGCACACAATAACAGTGTCTTCATCTGTCACAGGAGCTGTTCCAGGTTATCTGAAAAAAATCAATCTTCACTGAAGGTGAGACCGGGGCTTGTTGTCACATTAGCTGTAAGTGAGTCAAAAATCCAGTTGCAGACTGGCTGGGACACGGCATCAACAGTATGGTGAGGGGTAATGTTTTTTGAACCTTAAACCGCATAAACACATTTCATTACACCAAATACACAAAATACTGTTCTTTTTAGCAGCATCATATGACCCCTTTAATATTATTTTTTATTTTATTTAATATTTTTAATACTAATTATACATTTCAAATTGTCTTTATGCATTTTTATATTTATTCCAAAATAATAACTAAAGGCAGTAACAATTTTAACAATATTCTGGAAACAGTTTACAATAAGGTTTCATTAGTTAACATTAGTTAACATTAACTAAGAATAAACAGCCTACTACATCATTTTTTAATCTTAGTTAACATTAATTTCAACATTTACTAATGTATTATTAAAATCAAAAGTTGTGTTTGTTTTATTTGTTTACTGATGTTCAGCTGTTCTTTTTAATCATCAACTTATTTCGGGTCATCATTATAAAAGCTCTGCAAACACAACCACCGACACGAAGACATAACTTTCATTTCATCAGGCTGCATGCTCACTAAAAACTGACACAGTCGTCACGTTTTCAGACCATTTCAAGTTTTATTTTGACTTGACTCAAAGTAGTGGTATCTAAGCGGGAGAGTTGTTTACTTACTTTATAATTAGTCAATAACGCCATCATTTTCTTCATTCAGACCGAGAGCTCGCACGAAAACAAGAGGCGGGATTTATCACACGAACCAATCACATCCAATCATAACTGATCATATCCAATTATAGCGCGACGGAGGCATTGTCTCCTCTCACGTGACTTTCCCTCATTCATCTCAATGAGCCTCCAGAAAAGTCACGGCATGCTTTAGGGTCTCTGCAGAAAGTCAATGGACCGAAGGGAGGCAAGCCTCAGCTGTAACTTTACCTGCGGGTGTCGCTGTTTGACAGCGTTACTTTATAAAAACGAGTGACTTTTATACTTTTAATATTTAGTAATATCCTATAACAAAAGTGTCCCTCGCGGGTCAAAATGACCCG
>NW_015666970.1:131188-147490 GCF_001515625.1 Sinocyclocheilus rhinocerous
GGATGCTGTCAAAAATAATGTCATAAATAGATTTTCTTTATTAATTAACTTCTGTTAACTAAATTAAATCAACATTTGGTGT
Organism: Sinocyclocheilus rhinocerous; assembly: GCF_001515625.1. Classification (NCBI taxonomy): domain Eukaryota; kingdom Metazoa; phylum Chordata; class Actinopteri; order Cypriniformes; family Cyprinidae; genus Sinocyclocheilus; species Sinocyclocheilus rhinocerous. The sequence continues at coordinate 131,271 of NW_015666970.1, forward strand.
GAGCATCCTTTGTGTTTAAAGCAGCTTCTGCCCTCGGTGCACTTGTGCATGCATAGTTTTTCAGGGAGCTTTGCAGGTAGGTTTCTTGAAGCATCTTGGAGACGTTGCCACAGTTCTTCTGGATTTAGTCTGTCTCAGTTTGTTCTGTTTCTTCATGTTATTCCAGACAGACTGATGAAGAAGAGATCAGATCTCTGTGTGGAGCACTGGCTGTTGTCAGACAAAAATCTCACTGGATTATTACAATTAATGGCTAAATGAATGTTTGGAAATGTAAACTGATATTTCCTACTGACACACTACAGCAAAATATAGAAATAACTGACTTAAAACCATTTTTAGCTGGTGAAAATCCTATAGTGTTCTAATCATTTTGGCCACCACTGTAGATTTAACCAAAAAATGTTTAAGTCAAGTTGTCTAGGCCCTGTTTAATGTTGTAATTTTAAACGATTAATTAATTAAAATAATAATGATATAAAATAAATGATTAAATATTATATTTTTCCTTTGGCTGAATAGTTTTGTGTTTCATAATTGCTTTACAGATTCAATTTGGCTGAAAACACAACTTGTGTTAAACTGTATATTTTAGGCAAAAACAATAGAAATCTCATGAGAAAATGTATGTTTTTTTAAAGTTGTTTTTTTTCTTATGGATTTGTATGATGTGATTCGTATGGAAAAAAAAGCATAAAAGTCCAGGTACAAATGAGACTATGAATTGAACACCAATTCTCCAAAACGTAAAACAGTTACGAACTGCAAGTGTCCATTGAAATTTTCGTGGAAAAAAAAAAGGAAAAGACTTTAAGTATAACTACAGTCTTTACTTTCAGAAGAGTAAATAGTGTGACAAGCCCCATTCTCCATACAATTATTAAATATAATTCAAATAGAGCACACATAATTAATTGTGCAATAGTGAAAAGTATTTTGGTCACACTTTAGTTTAGGGGCCGATTCTCACTATTAACTATGACTTTTGCCTCAGTAAACTCCTAATGTGTTGCTTATTAATAGTTAAGGTAGTTGTTATGTTTAGGTATTGGGTCAGGTTAAGGGATCTAAAATATGTTCATGCAGAATAAGATTATAATATGTGCTTTATAAGTACTAATAAACAGCCAATATCCTAGTAATATGCATGCTAATAAGCAACTAGTTAATAGTGAGAATTGTTCCCTAAACTAAAGTGTTACCAATATTTTATATGCAGGAACAGCACCTGATATCCTTAATAATATACTGACCAAGCGTGTTTTCAATTTTATCTCAACAATACCAATTCAAATTTGGGCGAATTGCTTCTGCAAACCCATATTTCGAATTTACATCTATTTATACAGTTTCTTCCTTTCTTGTCCAATGATAAAACAAGCAGTTAGTCAGAACAGCAGTGTATTTATAGGACTAGGGCTAAAACACAAACACGTCCTCGTCATCCCCCTCCTCGCTTCCCCTCTCTAATTTGCAGCTCTATGGCAGCAGTGGCACTCTCAGCTCCACAAGAGGACAAATGACTTTAATTACAGAGTAATTGCCGAGCGTTGTGTTAATTAAATCTTGATCAGTTTAAGTAACTGGATTCCTCCCACATCGAGCCCATGCTGTGATGTGCTGTCTCACTCTCCCTCGTGCACATCTTCAGTATCACACACACACACACACTCCTCCAACCTGGCAGCCTCTCCGCTACGTGTCTCTGTAACACAGCTCAAACCTTTTTGGTGTTTCATTCTTTTCTTGAAGTCATAACCACTTCATTTAGCCCCATCTTTTTGGTTGGGTTGCATTATGTCAAAATTTGTTTAGTTAATAATATATTAGGATTCATACGCTAAAAATGAAAATTTTTACAGCAGATATTTATCCAGATGAATGTTAATTCATAAATATGCTATTGTTCAATATACACAACCTTTCGAAAGTTTGAGAAGCGTTTTTTTATGTTTTTGAAAGAAGTCTCTAATGCTCACCAAGGTTGCATTTATTTCTTCAAGAAATAGTAAAAACTGTAATATTGTGAAATATTATTGGAATTAAAAATAACTTTTCTATTTTAAAATATAATTTATTCCTGTGATGACAAAGCTGAATTTTCAGCGTCATTACTTTAGTGTTACATGATACTTCAGAAATCATTCTAATATGCTGATTTAGTGCTCAAGAAACATTTCTGATTATTATATGTTGAAAACAGTTATGTTGCTTATTTTTTTTGGGGGGGGGAAACTGCGCTACATATTTTTAAAGGATTCTCATTTATTTGAAACAGGAATCTTTTGAAACATTATAGATGTCTTTAATTTTGATCAATTTAACGAGTCTTTGCTGAATAAAAGTACTAATTTCTTTAAAAGAAAAAAAATTTACTGACCCCAAACTGTTTATAGTACATTTTTTTATTATTTTAATTCATGCAACAATGTTGAAATGTAGTAGTAGATGTAATAATTAGTATTAACCTAGATTCTGTAAAAGCATTAACAATGAAAAAAAAACAACAACTTAAAAATCTCTAAATTGTATATATTTTCACAATATAAACTTTCTCAATTAAGTTAAGAATCCCTTTTGTAAGTTTTTTCCCCCTATAGGGTTTATTAAAGGGTTTGTCGCAATCGGCTGCAGGTCATTTGCGAAAATGCCATAACAAACATGATAGAAGCAGAATCAAGAGTGTGGCATCTACTGCAATTTTAGATACATGCATTATCTTTAGGTTCCTGTTGCTTTGGCCAAACTGAATCCTCTTATTTTAATTGGCCTCCATTAGGTGTTCTGCTCAAGGCAATTCCAAGCAGCCCTTGCTTTTGTTGTGTCTCATACTCCAGGCTCCACCAACGAATATTAATCACAATTGTCCTAATCTCCGGGATTTTAATTGGAGTCCTTTGTAAACCACAAGGAGGTAAACAGAAGACAAAGGTAGCCTAAATGCACCTTGAATAGGTTGATGTGCGCAAGGATCGCCTTTTTGTTTCGTGTTGGCTTTCAAGAAACCGAGATCCCAATAAACTGTATATCATTACATGCTTGTCTCAGAGATTGTAAAAAGCTTGTCTGATAGAGCTGTATGTTAAAGGGGTCATATGATGCTTTTTAAAAGATCATTATTTTGTGTATTTGGTGTAACAGAATATGTTGACATGCTTTAATGTTCAAAAAACACATTATTTTTCAAATACTGTACATTATTGTCTAGCCTACCTCACATCTACAACCCCACGAAATATGGTTAGGCTGGAAAAAAAAGAAACAAACAAAACACGATAACCATATCAACTAGCCTACAGTTAGTTAACAGTGAAACTCTGGTAACTTATTAGCTTTTGTCCTCAGAAAGTAAGAAAGAAGAGATGAACGAGTGAAAAAGTATTTGAAAGCTTATACCGTGTTTAATAGAGATCCCATATTTATTTACTATCATTTTGCAATTTGCACTATACAAAAGAACTGCAGTAACTATGGTAATTTGGCGGAAACTACGGTTACTATGGTAATTTGTTTTACAGGCACTACAACAAATCCCGCCCAACCAGGAAGTGAAATCCAGCACTATCCTCGAGTCCAGGCGGAAAAAGGCAAAAGAGCAACAGTGCAGATGTAGCCTAAATGCAGTCAGTGAGATGTTGTCACGATTGTGTTGCTGCGAAGACTAAAACGAGTACTGGTGCGATATTTATAACGTTCATATTGGCGCAAAACGCCGTTGTTAAGAGCAACATTTGCAATGCTATCGATATAATTGCTGCCACAGGGATAGCGGGTACCTTAAACGATAACGTTGTTATTTTAAAACCTTACCTCGATAATACAGCTTCCGTTTATTGGTGTACATCCGAGAATAAACATGTATTTACCGGAATATTTTGAGGACGCGCCGTTTGCAAACTAGGCGCGCGAAAAGAATGGGTCTCGAGACACGTTGAATAAACGTGTAACACGCATGAAATTTCAAATAACTAGCACTAACTTAGAAGACGTCTGGAATGTCGTCGGAGAAGTTGACGGGAGCGACGGTGGCGTGTGTTTTGGCGGTGTATGTCGCCTCTGCTCCGCGCGCTGTGCCTGGTGGAGACTCAGGTAGGACTGCAGTCAGTCACATGTGTTTGTGTTTATATCACATGCAGCCTATCACAGAACAGCATATTGTAACATCACATACACCGCATGACATGAAGCTTTTGCAAATATGAACTGCATGAGACCTGTTGAGATTGTTATTAATCTTTCTAAACACCTGTCGAAATCCAGCACCGCCAGTGGAACCCAAAAAATTATTTGGAACTCAAGTCAAACCTGAAACATACAGTATGAATATCATGGCATATAACAACATATTAGACCAAGTGATGTTTATTTTAAAGTAGGATAGCATAAGCTAAACTTTTTTTATACAATAAATATTGGACATTTTCTGGTTGTGAAATGTACTTAAAAGTTGCTTTTGAGAAAAGGCATCATTTACAGATGCCATTTTTATGATTATATTTTGGAATTATTCGCTGCAGACATTAAAAATGGTCTGTGTGAACAAATGGGAAGGTTATTTGCTGCTGGGTCAGACTAAAAGAGTGTCAGTCCCTCTCAAAGCTGTCAAGAGAACAGAAATACTCATCTCTCTGGAATGACGTCAGAGCATTAATCAGGAGAGCGAGAGAAATACTGTACATGATGATATTAATGCACTGCAGAATTGGAGAAAACATGAAGCGGTCTGCGTTCGTGTCAGATGTAATGAATCATTTATAATGAAAGATTTTAATTGTTTAGGCAGCTTTTTTTATCATTTAGCAGTTTGTGATTAATTATTATACTAAGATTTTATTTTTTTCAGTTTTGTTAGTCCTCCAATCCTCCCATGTAATTTCTTGAAGGAACAGTTATTTAATGCTTTTAATTTGTTATGAGCAATCCCATTAATGCAAAGGTAAAGTTACTCTTGCAGGCATAGCACTACTACTGTTTTTTCCCCCCCAGAATTAAGTAAAAAAAAAAATAATAATGGGGATACAACTCTCCTAATATCATAATGAAGATTATAATACTTATAATACTTAATTAAATGTGTAATTTTTAAAAAAAGAAGGCTTTATAAGAAGGTTTTTCAACATTTTCTAACATTACATGGTTTCATATTTTACTATTATTTCTTAATAAAATGCTTGACTGACTGCATTAATATGTGAAAAACCTTTTCTCCCGAAATCATGTGGTGCAACCAAATTGCAGAAACATGCAAAAAAAGAAAGAAAAAGGCTGTAAATAATAGCATAAAAAGGATTCCTGCAGACCCTCGTGTTTGTGTAACAAGTCTCTTAAAATATCAGATAAAAATATCATAATTTGATATTTTAATGATTTTAAGGCATGGTTCAGGTTGTAAAATCTTCTGTGGCTCCCAAAAATCTTAATAATTCATTAAGTTAATTATTAACTTGTAAAGTTAATAATTCATTATACTTATTAAAAATATGTTTTTTCCTTGAACTTTATAAACAGATAATATTGTTTACAAATGATTAATATGTGTATACTCGCATGTATTCAGGTTGTAAGGAAAATATAGTTCAGATTATTATTTGTTTTAAAGGTATAAAACCTTTTAAAAACCACATGAACGCAACATACATACAAAGTTCATTTGTAAGAACTTGGCACATGTGTTTTAAACTAGATTTTTATAAGGCTTTTGCTTTTCTTTGTTGTGTACTCTTATTGACCCATAGACGCATTGCTGCACAATGTTTTTAAAAAAGGTGCCCATAAACAGCCATATTCAATAATGGGGAGACAAAAATAAATGTTTTCTTCTGGGGGAGGGGGTGGGTGTGCAAACAACAAGCTGCTGTTCTGTGAGCTTTACAGCATGTGCACGGGCAGGGTGGCTTTTGGAGGCTTTTAGGGGGATGGGGGGCTGCAAGAAGCTGTTTGGGGCTTATGGAGAGAGAAAAAAACCCCAGCCAACCCCTTAAGCGTGGCGTTTAGGGACATTGCAGGATGCCGGCGTGATAGTGCCAGCTGAATGCTCGGCAGAAATTCTCCAGGTCTCCGTCTCGCAGTCCTAATCCCTTTAGGTGTGCTGCGCCCCGGAGAGGCTGAGCGGGCCCCGGCGGGACCGCTGTTGTCTAGGAATGCAAGTGTGGAAATGATGGGGATTATGGGGGGAAAAAGGCGGCTGTGGGTGCCCGATGCTGTGCAATCACAGAGACACTTAGCTGTCCTGCGCTCAACTCCGTTTGCGCCACTTTCCCCGTTTAGCCCTCCCTCTTTGGGACCAGGCTCTGTATTGGGGTCTAGAGACAGCACTGCAGTGTGTGAATGAAATTGGGATGTATAACATGAGAAATTTTGATTACAGGGAGAGCCACATGCTTTGAAATGCGGTAGACCTGGCCTCACCGCGTGTGTATCTATTTCTATTCTAAATGAGAGTGTGAAAGCAGAGAAAATTCAACCGCTGAAGTGTGAGGGGTCTGCACCTACAGATAGACGACTTCCAACATGACAACGAAAACAGACGACCGCTAGTGATACGCAGGAAGTGCCAGCTAACAATTTCAAAATTTTGTGATGCACTGAACATTTCATATTGCATCAGAGAGCACAGATTATAGGATTTTACAGTGTTTAGGCAAGTATTGCATCAGGCAGCATTGCTTAGATTTATACAACAGGGCAAAAACATTTGGGATTAGTAGGCGAAAGGACTTTTTGCCTATCAATCTCTGAACTGCAGTTTAAATACAATTTTTTTTTTTGGTTTGTAGATTTTCTAGATTTTGTACAGTCCTAAATTTCTGCCACCCTTAAAGCACTTTTTTTTTCTCCCAAAACTCACTTATTTTTATGTATGTCCTGTAATGAGCTGGATTACCGCAGTCACAACATTTCTAGGCCTGGAAAAGGAATGGAAATGAATAAAATTTGAAGTCAACAATATACACTATCATTTAAAAGTAGATGATAAGTTTTGGTAGAAGTCTCTTATGCTCACCAAGGCTGCATTTACTTGATTCAAAATACAGTAATATTATGAAATAATATTACAATTTAAAATAATAATTATTAATAATAATAATTAATTATTATTATTATTATTTTCATTATTATATTTTATTCTATTTTACAATTTCTGATGGTAAAGCTGAATTTTCAGCATCATTACTCCAGTCTTCAGTGTCACATGATCCTTCAGAAATCATTCTAATATGCTGATTTGGTGCTCAAGAAATATTCCTTATTATTATCAATGTTGAAAACAGTTGTAGTTGTGCTGCTTATTACTTTTGTGGTTTGTTTGCTTATTTATTTATTAGAAAGTTCAAAAGAACAGCATTTACTTGAGATAGAAATCTTTTGTAACTTTATAAATGCTTTTTGTCACTTTGATCAATTTAATGCATTGTTGCTGAATACAAGTTTGTTAATTAATTACATGTATCTAAATGTAATTATTTTAAAAATTATATATTTAAAATATTTATACATTTAAATTGGCTTTAAAAATGTGATTCTCAATTGGTGGGTCATAAACCAAATAGTCAACATCCAATTGGTGTTTTGGCACCAATAGGCTACATCTGGGACTTAGTCGAAGCCATGCCCAAATTAGACAGTTGTCTAATTTGATAATGTTAATAAATTACCATTAATTAATACAATAACACACTTAATTGCTTACTTGAATAGATATTCAATTTTAATTTTGTTGGGTCGCCACTTGATGTGAATTCTGGATCCTTAAGCCAAACCATCCGAGACAATATTTGGCCATATTTCATCAACTTCTGCTTGTGTGGAGTAAACTTTACTCAGAAAATAATGTGATAATGGTCTTAACGGAGACATTTAATAAGTATAATATATAAATCGATTAATTCAGGTAACGTATTACAAACAGAAATACACGCCTCGATACTGTATGTATCAATAATGTCGTGAGAGGAAACACTAATGTTCTTAAAAAGATCACAGTCACTGGTAGAGTTTTAGAGGGAGCTTTTTGCATGCGTGTGGCTCGGCGTAGAGGGACTCACAGGCATTTATGCCTGTGTACGGCACACAGCGACGGATGGGGCTCTGTGCATGCACCGCGAGTATGGGAAGTGTGAATAGATTTGCCTCTGTATGTGTGCGTCTGTCTGCTCGGGGATCAGGGGAGCCGTGTGCGATGGAAGAGAATGAGCGTGTCGCTTAGGAAATGTCACACTGGGAAGATTTTGCAGGTTTTGATCCGAGCAAATTAATGCAAAACCCAGTGCAAGTATTTGATTTGGGAAAACTTTCAGGAGCGGACTTGTCTCTTAATAATAATTATTGGGTTTACATTAATTTCCCTCTCTGTTTTTCTACCACAGGAGAGCTGATCACTGCTGCGTGTGAGCTGGGGGTAAGCATTAGCTGCATTGTTTAATCAATCCACTCATTAACTCTTATAAGCATTAAGGAAGTTTAATTAAGTATGGGGGGAAAAAAAGATGATTAATTTACTTTTCAGGCCACAGGTTTTTTTATCCTCTCTTCTTTTCTGTGCACTTCTTTTTTGACTAACTTAGGACTAGAGAATGCTATAATTTGCAACCCTGTTCTTCAAATCCAATTAGACTGAATGGTTAGGCGATGGCTTTTGTAAGCTTCGCCTTATGTACGGTATAAGGCTTATTATACTCAACCCCTCTCCTTTTTGTGCATGTGTGTGTGCGCGTGTGTAAGCTGCAAAGAATGAACTAAATCGGGTTAACAGTTATAATAAGTTTTATTATTTAATAAAGTTTATTACGCCGCCGCGATCCTTTTAGGGAGGCTGTGGCGGTGTCACTATGCCAGTAATCCCTCCCTCTGTCCGTGTGGCCTGCCTGTCTGCGGCTCTCCCCAGGGTCGGAGGGCTCTCTCCGGGCCGCAGGCCCTCCCTTCCTGCTCCCTTGAGCCGTGGATCTTTTCTCCTTTAAACTCCTCATCGCAGGACTGCCCCCTACCATGCGTTCTGCCTTTTCCCGGCGTGCCACACGCGCTTCCAGACCCGGCGACGCCTCTGCTTGCCTTTCCACGCTGTTGGCCTCGCAGGCATTTCACCGGTGCAGGCATTTCAGCCACACGTGTCACACGTCACTTGCGCAGTCGCACGCACCTTGCTGGCACTTCCAAGTGTGCCCTTCGCGCCCCTGCCATCTGCTTGCCATACTGTCTCTCTCTTTTTTTTGTCCTGTGTCTGTCCCCCCTCCCAAGCCTCTCTGTTCCTCTCTGCCTTGACCTCTCTTGCTTGTCTTCAAGCTGTCTGTTCGTTCTGTATTAAAGACATTTAGCAGTGTTTGGGGAAGCTACTTTGCAGCTGATTGTACTCAATTATCGCTCAATCTCTCTATTACAGTCAAGCTGCCCTTTTGAAAAAAATAGTTAAGCTAAGTGGCTACCAATGCTAGTTGACCAAGTTCCCAGGGGATCCATATGTAACTTTAAGGACCCCCAGATATAACAGTCCCTTGTAAAATTTACTTTCTTTCTTGCAATTTTGAGTTAACAACTTGCAATTCTCAACTTTTTTTCTCAGGCTGCGATAATTTTGAATTTATGTCTTGCAATTTCAAGTTTACGCCTTGCAATTCAGACTTTTTTTCTCAGAAATTATGAGAAATTATGCAAATCTGGCTTTTTTTCCTCTCAAGTCTCAGTTTATATCTTTTTTTAAGCGATGCCTATTTCGTGGGCGAAATTGCAAAATGTTCATTCAATTTCCTTTTCATATTAAATGTAGTAAATGAAGAATACATGTTTGGAAATATGGAAATATGCTTTATGATCCAGACCAAACCTTTTGTCTGCAAAATAGGCAGGTCACAAAGCCCAGATTGGCCATCAGGAGAACCCTGGTGGCTAAGCAACTGATTTGGCCTGCCGCCCTGCTCATTTTCATTTATTTATTTATTATTACTTGATATTATTTCACACTAGGCACCCCTTAAAAGAGATATAAACTCTAATATTCCAAATTTGTGAAACATAAACTCCGAATTCAGAGAAAAAATAGTCAGAATTTCTAGACATAAAGTCAGGATAGTGAGAAATAAACTCTGAATTGTGAGACAAATGTCAGAATTGCCAGATATAAACATGCAATTCATACTTTTGTGAGATGTTGAGAAAAGCACATTTTAAAATAAGTTTAAATAGCTATGCAACTAGTGACAACACTGCAATGAAATCATTTTCTCCCCCCCCCCCTCCCCCCATAAAGCTATATGCAAAATGCATTTATGTTGCAATTATATTTTGTTTCCTAAAATTCTTTTTTTATCCTAGAGCACTTTGCAGCCCCCTAAGGGACCCCGAACCCTAATTTGTAATCCCCTGAACTAGACAATGGATTTAGTTCCTCCTGGGTTTATGTTTTTATTTGTCAATAATATATAGTTAAGTGAGTTTTTAAGTTAGTTACTTCCCGACACTGACTTATCACAGTTCACCAAACCTGACTGACAGGGACTTCAGCCTTACGAAATAGTTTGGAGGGATCAGTTGACTGGGACCCTCTCTCCTGCTTTGATCTTGAACTCACACTAGCTTTTAGACATCCACTTGTCCACCGAGTTTCCAATCCATCCCTCAAACAACCTCTTCTCGGAGACATTTCCTGCTCTTCGCTCTAGTGTGCAGCGTTTCTCAGCCTGCTGTGCCTGTGTGTGTTATCAGGCCAGTAGGAGTGAGACAGCCTTTAAGAGGCTTAGTCGACCAGAATTTTATTAGTCGCTTAGTCGCAGAAAAAAAAAATCCACAGGTGAAGTCACGCAGTCCGTGATGAACAGATCGTTAACAGCTGGTCTGTGGTAATACAGTACATCGGCCAGGACATCCAAACGCTCGCCTATCATTCAATGTCCTCAAATATGGCTTATCATCTGAAATAATAAATAGCAACAAGTAAGTATTGTAAGTATTGGCCGCTCAATCTATTGTTAACCTAGAAAAACATGCGCTATTCAAGTGTGTGGAAGCTGACCAGTAGCACGTTCACTGCAGGACAGATGGAGAGCCGGTGCAGTCACTTGCTCTTAAAATACTCCGTCATTTTTGCCCATACAGATAAGAGTAATACACAGGGGCGTGTCTAGAGCATTTTAAATGGGGGGGAGGTTGTGTTTGCGGAACGATGTATGTTATAATACATCGTGTACACTCACTAAACAAAGAGTGACAGCTTTTTAGTGGTTATGAGCACTCTTTGCAAGCTTTCTAGTCAATAATCCATTTCAAATGTAGCTAGGGGACTTAGTGCCTAATTACTGGGAAGGCAAGGAGATAGGAGATCAGGCTTTACGGGAGGGGGAGGACAGTGTGATGCTGTAACCCGCAAAAGTAAGGTCTGCCTTTGAAATCTGAACTGTATGCTGATGGGTGGTGGGAGAAGGGGGGGTTACTACATTCTGTTGCTGTTATCAGAGTGTTCTGCGAGTGAGTTTACAGCTGTGTTTTCCCCCAGGTGGCCCATCCTCCAGGATACCCACTCTTCACCATGTTGTCCTCTCTGATGCTCTCGCTGCTGCCTCTCAGCTCTCCGGCACACAGTATCAATGTCCTGTGCGCTGTCTTTGGGGCCGGGGCCAGTGGAGCCCTCTGCTTCACTGTCTGCAGGTAGGCCACTCTCAGACTGTTAAACCAAATTTATAATGGTCATCGTAAATTGTAAAGCATTCCAGGTTGACTTTATTTTATTTACTTTATTTTGCTTTTTTCATCTAATATGTTGAATGTTATTTTATATTAGTATTTTACTCATTACTTTAGTGAATATATATATATATATATATATAATGTTTGAGCATGTACACGCAATATCCGAGCAAGAGCAGATTAAATTCATAAAAGAACAATATTTAAAAGCACACGTCCAGTTTTGTGTGAGTGAAGGAAATCCGCTTGGGAGTGGAGAGATTCGTCCTCGCGCACATGGATCGCGTAACATTATGCGCTCTCGACATTGATCACACTATAGAAACCGCCTAAAATTAAGTATAAAGAAGAGAAGAAAGCGGCCCTAGGGAGCTGCCTGCACATGCCAGGATCCGCCACTGCCAGATGCAGTTAGAAATTTACTAAAGACAAGCCTATCGCAAGACATCTGGTAGGGGGGGCACCTGGGGTGGCCAGCCAAATTTCAGGGGGGGCCGGTGCCACCCCTGGCCACCACGTAGACACGCCCTTGGTAATACATCTTTCGACTCTGTAAAGACTCTACGTTTATAGGTGTGCACTCACAATAACAACAAATGATTGCACTTTTGTAAAATAATGAAAGCAAACAGGATGCGCTTTCTGCCGTCTTGGTCTGAACTTGAATGCGAAACTCTGTATACTTGCTTACAGGCATAAAAAATATAGGCTATCTATAGAGAGCGAAATGTCTACTTTCAAATGAACCAATTAAAATGGAAAACAAATATTCTCAGATTATGTAATGCACATACATACATACAGGCGCATCCACTACTGCGGAGATGACAAGTTAATTTCGCCGACTTCATCTCTTAAAAGCCGAAAAAAAGTAAGCACTAGTTTATCACTAAATTATTAATGTTAATGCAGCCTCCATACAGTTTTACCCTGACACGTTCATAATCATTACTTCTACCGGTGTGCTGTGGCAAGCTTTATGCGTGTGCTTGAGTACTGATAGGCTATATAGGCAATTAAAGGCTCAGTATTATGATTTAAATGGTTTAGTAATAAATGTGCAATTAGTCGACTAATGCTTAAAATGAACGACTACTAGTCGACCAAAAAAATCTTTAGTCGAGGGCAGCCCTAGTATACACACACACACACACACACACATACATACTTGCATTTGTTGTTTAAGGGGACTCTCCATAGGCGTAATGGTTTTTAAACTGTACAAACTGTATTTTCTATCGCCCTACACCAACCCTACACCTAAACCTACCCCTTACAGAAAACTACTGGCAATTTTTGAATTTCATAAAACACTGTAATGTCCTTTAGGGTGAAACTGTCAAGGTAACGTACCTTTGAGTAAAGCCAGTCATGAATATCAGACCATAAAGCATCCACATACTTACAATGAAAAAACAGATGATCCGTGGTTTCAATGTCATCACAGAATATACATTTATTAGAATCAAATCCAAATCTAAGTCTTAAGTACTCACTGAATGGATATATCCCATTTAAAATTTTAAAATGAATTTCTTTAATTTTGGGAGATAAAGGAAATTTTATGTATTTAGTTCTAGGAATATGAATGGTATCTTTTTGGAAGTTATAAGAAATTGAATTTCTGTAGACTACGATAGGATAAGAAATGTTGTTAAACATATTTCTAATCATTTTGTTTGAAAGTTGACCTTCTTTAAATTCACAGCCTTCAATTAACAGTGGAGGTAAACACAAGGTCATGGGGTTCGAATAAAAGAGAGTTTCTTTGATTAGACAAATAATAGAGTTAGGAATAGCTTTAATAACAGATGCAAATTTAGCCCGATTGCAACTTAAATATTTAACACAGAAATTCTCATATGATATAATACCACTATTCTCCATTAAATGGGACACTGACCAAATACCTTTCTCCATCCAATCCTTGTCATACAATGATTTGTTTCTAACTGTAATGTATCTATTATTCCATAGTGGTGTATTGTGTGGTGTGAAATTATGGTTATATAAAATCTTCCAGTATAACAAGACCTGTTGGTGAAACTGGGATAATATAACTGGGAGACGTTGCGCAGTGAAATCACATCTTAGCAGAAACTCTATTTCTCCTAATTTCTTGAATAACTCTCTGGGAATATGAAACCAAAAATTGTTATTGTTTAAAAGGGATTTCAACCAACTAATTTTAAGAGTCCCATTTATAGAATCAAAATCAATAGCTTGTAAACCTCCCTCTTTATATTGTTTTATCATCTCTACTTTTTTCATATAATGGGTATTCTTTTTCCAGATGTAACCAAAGTTAATCTGATAGATTTTTTTAATAGCTCTATTTGAAATAGCAATTGTGTATGCTGGATAGATTAATCGTGAAATGCTTTCCATCTTAGTCAAAAATATTCTACCTAATAAACTTATATCTCGCAATAACCAAGAGTTGAATTTAATTTGACATTTATCTATTATATTCCACACATTCATAAGTTCGTTTTCAGTGGAATCTTTTGAGATAAGCATACCTAAATATTTAATTTAATTTAATTTTTATAGGGATGTTATAAGCCTCAGTTAATTGACATTGATGGATTGGCATTAATTCAAATTAATTTTTAAACCAGAGGCTTTGGAAAAAATGTGAATAGATTGTAGTATTTTGGGGACTTCTGATAATTGCTTCATGGAAAAGGCAGTATCATCTGCAAATTGACTGATGATTACTGTCTGGCCAAGTACCTCTAATGCGGCTATTGTTGAGTTTTTGATAAAAATGGCAAGCAGTTCTGTGGTTATAATAAAAAGAAATGGGGAAATAGGAGAACCCTGCTTTATACCACGATTGATGGAAAATCTGGGTGATGTACCTCCTGGCAAGGAAACAGAACTATTAGAATTTTCATACAGAGATTTGATAATGTTTCGAAATGTATCTCCAAAACCAAACACTCTTAAACAATCAAAAATAAAGGGTTGTTCAATTGAATCAAATGCCTTATAAAAGTCAATGAAGAGAATAAAACCATCGTCTTCTATTAGATGTCTGTAATCTAAAAGATCAAACACTAACCAAATATTATTGTGTATAGATCTTCCCTTCATAAAGCCAGATCGAGATTCGCTTATAATTTTGTGTAAAAACATTTTTAATCTATTAGCATATATAAGGGTTACAATTTTATAATAAGTGTTTAATAATGTAATTGGTCTAAAGTTATCTAAAATTTTGGGGTCTTTATCAGGTTTAGGGATTAAAGTTATTATACCTTGTTTCATGGTGGACGGAAATGTCATATTTTCTGTTGCTTCTTTTAACATAAGCATAAAAGGTTCTTTTAGTATTTGCTCCAAAAGTGTTTATAAAAGTTTGCGGTAAGGCCGTCACACCCTGGAGATTTGTCTAAAGATAAGCTACCTACTGCTTTATCCAATTCATCAGCTGTAATATCTGCATCGCACTGCATCAGTGCTACAAAATCAGCATCTATATGGGGAATAAAATCTTTAATAAGGTCAAAAAAGGATGTTGTATCGTCCAGAGAAAAGGTTGAGGAGTATAGGTTACTGTAAAAAGAAACAACTTCCTTAGTGATTGAAGCTTGATCAGTAATTACCTGGTCCTGGATCAATAAAGCTTTAACTGAAAGTCTCTCTTGTCTTCTTTTTTCTAACCGACAGAAATATGAAGTACTCCTTTCCCCCTCCTCAATCCATTTAGCCCTAGACCTGATAAAAGCCCCTTCTGCTTTACAAAGATAGATTTCATCGAGTTTGTTTTGAAGACTTTGTAGTTTCTGTTTTTCATTATCAGTAGGTGATGTTTTATTATAATAGACATTTATTTCTTTAATAATATTAAATTCAGATAATCTGTTACTTCTATTTAGTGTTTTACCAAAATGAATTGAATATTCCCTAATTTTAAATTTAAGAAATTCCCATTTGGAGATATAGGACACTATTGATTCATCAGACATTACATTAGAGGCTACGGCCTTAATACCCTCATTAAATGACTGGCATTTTAATAAATTTGAATTGAATTTCCAATACCCTTTATTTTGTCAACACCAGGAGGTTTAAAAATCAATTTAATAATATAATGATCTGTAAGAGGAGCTGCTGACATACAGCAATCACTGACAAAATTAATAATTGAAACTGAAATTAACCAAAAATCTATTCTTGACTTTACTACATTATTTGGTTTAAACCAAGAATATTGTTTCATGTTTGGATATTTAAAGCGCCATGGATCCAATAAATTGTGAGTGTGACAAAAATCAGTTAAAACAGGGTTATAAGAAGAACTATCGCTACATCTGGAGAGATATCTATCAAGGCATTCATCACTGACCATGTTAAAATCACCACCCATAATTATACTAGCAGTCGGATAAATGAGTTTAAGGTTTACAATGACACTGGAAACATCTGAAATCAACTGTCTGTTTTGAATTACATTATTAAAACCATAAACATTGACCATAATAAAATAATGGTCATCTGTAAGGATAAAAGAAACTCAGGAAACTCAGATACTTTGATCT
>NW_015666971.1:0-495 GCF_001515625.1 Sinocyclocheilus rhinocerous
TTCGCCTCGCTTTTTCGCATCGCGCTCAGTGTGGAAAGGCCTTAAGTCACAAACAGACTCAATGCAAGACAAAATGGTAGAAAAAGAAAATGATTAGAGGGCCACTAGCTTAACTAACACTGACACGTTAAATGCAAGTTCAAAAAACGGCAGAAAGTAAGACACTAATTTAACTAGCTCATTGATGAGGTAAATAAAAGGGAAAAAAACAGGTAGTAGAACAGTAGAACTTAATTACTACACTGACACACTAAATCTAAGCCAAAAACATATTAGTAAAAAGCTGAGTGTTGGGCACCAGCTTTTCTAGCTCACTGACACATTAAATTTAAGTTTTAAAAAAATAGTCGAAAAATTAATTTATTAGTAGATCTCTAGCTTAACCAGCTCACTGACAAGGTAAATGCAATCCAGAAAAAAAGGTAGAAAACAAAGGTTAGTAGGACAGTAGCTTAACTAGTACATGGACACACTAAATTCAAGCCAAAAATATGT
>NW_015666971.1:1942-18389 GCF_001515625.1 Sinocyclocheilus rhinocerous
TGATATTATGCAGCGCCTGAAAATAGGCTAACTTCCGCCAACATAACCAACGTGACCACTTGCTTGCACAGGGAGCGTGCGCTTTCCATTGGAAGTTACCTAGCTGGGACTATTTTCAGGCGCTGCGTAACTTTTCATTTTCCGTCGGTCTTAGTACACTATGTAACTGCAGAAGAGTCAAGTTTTAAATAGGAAAAATATCGAAACTCTTTAGACCGTTAGCATCTCGCTCAAAAATGACCAAAGAGTTTCTATATTTTTCCTATTTAAAACTTGACTCTTCTGTAGTTACATCATGTACTAAGACCGACGGAAAATGAAAAGTTGCGCAATGATATTACGCAGCGCCTGAAAATAGTCCCCAGCTAGCGAGATGCTAACGGTCTAATCAGATTCAATGATCTATGCTAAGCTACAGCTAAAAGTGCTACCGCCAGACCCGGAGATCGGCTGAATGGATTCGAAAACGGTAAAACTCAACTGTTTAACTCTAGGGGAGTTGGAAAATGAGCCTATTTTCAAAAATAGTGGAGTGTTCCTTTAATGATGGAAATAATTTCATAATGCATAAAATCTTAATAGACTCATTAATAATAAAAATGTATAACTATACATTTAAATAACATTTTAATAATTATTATTTTATTATAATTTAATTCAAAAATATTTTTATAATTTACTTATAAAATTAAATAATTCATATATTTATATTTTATAATTAAATATATTTTAGAATTTAATTATAAAATAAAATCATTTTATATAATTTATAATTTTATAATTGTATTATTTTAGGGTGAAATAGGAACCCAGACATGAGATTAACATTAATGCTAACTAGGCAGTAAAGGCAAAAAGTTTAAAAATGTTTAGGTTTAAAAAAGTCAACACCTTTCTTTAATCTAATATAGCTGACCTTGCATCAGGCCAGATGAACCTTTACCATAAAAGCCATCAATTTAACATCCAGAACAAACAGGAAATTCATACACATGCATCCATATTTCCATTTTTGCAAGCGCTGCAGCTTATATCCCATTCCCCAGGGGTCTTGTTTGTCAAAACATGGTCATTTTTATTATAATTTATGTATTAATATAGTATGATGTCATGTATGGATTGTGTCTGCCTCTGAGCCAATCAAAGAGCTCGAGACCTTAGCGACTGATGACACATAATTAGCATTGAGCCCCGAGACAAAAGATTCAAACTGTTGCCATCAATAAGGGTGTCTTTGCTATTGATTTAATTTTACTGCACAGACCACACAAAGAGCAGACAAACATTACAAAAGATAATGACCTGCAAGAGATTACACAACATGTATCATTCAGGGTGGACAGTATGACCACATTCTTTTATGATAATATCTGTTTTTGTACATTCCAATGCCATTCCATTAAATACTTCACAAATTAATCATTTGGAACTTGATGGATGCAAACCAAAAGATCAGATTAATAAAAAGACGAATGTAGAAATGACTTCAGCCTGTGCGTGCAGCCAAAACTTCAAAACGTCCCGCAGAGGTTTCATGAAAAAAAAAAAACACGTGAGCTTAAAATGAAAGGGAACAATCGTGCACTAGCGGATAAACACAGTCACAAATGACAGGATTATTTCACTCTATGGAAAATAAAAAGAAGGGAAGAGACTTTCAAGTGTTCAAAAACAACAACAACAATGAGAGTTGAGCTGGATAGAGGAGTGTGACCGGACGGAGTGAAGGGAAGATAGAGGGCATTTCCGTCCGGGCTCTGGGAGGTGAGGTGAGAGTCTGCAGGGCTTTGAAGCCGCGCAGATTAGTAACACGGCACTGGTCGCAAGGTCGAGCGTGAAATCTCTCACTTTTTGGTGTAGCGCTGGCGGCGAACAGCCCTTCTTCTTTCTCTGCCTGACAAAAACACTTCCTTAACTTTCCATCACTCGTGCTCCTTTTTTTTCAGAAGGGAAACCATCCTTGTACCCCTGAACTCACCTGCCAGCAGTTGCTATTCTTTCCCAAACTACTCGCTTTACACAAACACACAGCGACTCCAATCACAGTAGAACTGTTTTCCTGCGCTCTCCAAACCACTTCAGTCCCCTTTTTCAATTTGTAGAAAGAAAAGCAGCCCTAACAGTATCATTTAAACTTTGATCCATAACAACTTGTGCAGAACCAACCAGAACCACTGTGCAGAAATAATAAGCTATCATCACTATATGCAAATGAACTGTTATAATTGGCCACACATGTAGAACAAGTAACAATACCAGTTGCACTAATGTGTAAATTTGTTCATATGTGACCCTGGACCACAAAACCAGTCATAAGGGTCAATTTTTTTTTAATTGAGACTTATACACCATATCAAAGCTGAATAAATAAGCTTTCCATTGATGTAAGGTTTGTTATACATATTTACATGATTGAGAAGGTTTCCTGTATTTGCTATTGCTTAGGTTCAATACTGTAAATAATAACCCTATCTGGACAACCTGAATCCCTGACAATATTCAAGAAACGTCTAAATACTCTTCTCTTCTATGTGAATGTCACTGCATCATATTGAAGCCCGTTTCCACCACTGAACAAAAAGTAAAAAGGCCAATTGCGACTTTTTATCTCATAATTCTGACTTTTTTTCTTGCAACTGCGAGTTTATATCTCACAATACTGACTTCTGTTCTCAGAATTGTGAGATAATAAATCTCACTTGTGAGTTATAAAGTCCAATTCTATGGAAAAAAAAGACTGACTTCTTTTCTCAGAATTGTGAGACAAACTCACAATTACGAGTTATAAAGTCAGAATTGCATGATATAAAGTCGCAACTGCATGTTATAAAGGCATAATTGCGAGATATAAACTCACAATTGCGAGAAAAAAAAAAGAAGTCAGAATTGGGAGATAAAAAGTCGCAATTACCTTTTTTTTATCTTTTATTCAGTGGCAGAAACAGACGTCCATAAAATCTTACTGAAGAAAACATTTTCTTTTTATAAAACGGATAGTTCCGGTCCTTGATTCTAATTGGTTGAGCCGCGTTCGAAGCTGTTGTAATTACACTACAAACATACACATTTGTTTACTTCTGTGTGTTGCTCGGCAACCACTTTGTTGGAACCTCAACTGTTTCTGAGGAACTACATTGTTTGGTGGAAGAATACTGTTTTTATTTATATCATTACACTTTATTTGCTCTGTTTTATTCTGTAAAACCTTACTACGTATATGGAATAAACGTTTTATAAAAGCAATAATCCCCGTGAAGCGGTGGTTTACAGTGAATTTATAACAGCTAAGGGGGTTTTAAGCACGACACGAAGCGGAAACAACGCCCCTTAGCTGTTATAAATTCACTGTAAACCACGGCTTCTTGGGCTTATTGCTTTATTCTATGCTTTCACTATTTCTTAATCCCTCTCTGTTCAAACTTATACTATTCTGGACAATGTTTGAAACTTTGTACTGCAAGCACTTTTGTGTTTTTGCGTCATTAAAATGAATCGCTTGTGTATTCCTCATTTGTAAGTCGCTTTGGATAAAAGTATCTGCTAAATGAATAAGTGAAAATGTGAATGGACTTGGGAGGGAGATTGCATTGTACTGTAAACATCAGCGAAATCTTGTTTTCCATGACATATCCCCTTTAAAATTTTTTTTAAAAAAAACAAGTAATGAAGGATGCAAACGTTTGACTTACACATCGCTCTGGTGCGTATAGACTCGGTCGAATAGCGCCTCTGGAGCCATCCATTTCACCGGCAGACGACCCTACAGACATCAATAGGAGAAAAGGTCAAAGACGCTCAACACAACAACATCCAGACACTGCGCCACTCACATCTTCATCTGTACCAGACCCTTGTTAGCCTGGAATTTCATTAAGCCCCAAGCAGCCAATAATGACTGGCAATTAAATCCTGTTGGGATGTATCGCCGAACTCTATTTTCCCTCCGGAGTCATTGTGGGGTTATAAATTGAGGCTGGTGGAGAAGATACAAGAGTCAATGGCGTTTGAAGTGCTAGATCCAATAAGAAGGGCCCCGAGTTCAAAATCTCCTGGCTCACAGTGTTTTATTTAGACAGAGTTGAACTAGTGTAATTGAATCTAACCCCAGTCATTAATCAGTCATCAGTATCTCTCAATCTGGGCTTTGCTCGTTGTTTTAATAATGGCAAACAATATTCATGGCCAGATCTTGGTGACCTTGATAAGAACTAAGAAATAAATTAGGACTAAAGCTGTATTGATGAATAAAGTAGGGCAAAGTCGCCACTTACATTAACTTCTCTTTTGTAAAATCCAAGTTCTACCTGTTAAAGATTAGCAAGCTATATTTTTGGACATGGTTGCTGGTTTTCTACTGGTCCAACCAACTCTAACCAGCATGATACAATTGATCAACTATCTATATCAACTAACAACCAGTAATTACTACTTCCACTACTACTTACTAACTAGATCTAATTGATATAAAAATGACCAACTAGAATCATGCACAAAAAGACTACGAATGTTTAAGTAATTAAATAAGATCAATTCTGAATTCAATCCAACTGATCAACCATCTGTGCCATCCAACAACCATAAACGACCAACTAGAATCATACACTATAAGACTAGGAATGTTTAAGTAATTAAATAGGGTCAATTTTGATTCCATGTTGATCTTTCGTGAACATTGACCCAAACATAATGATGATAACGATGCTATCAATATTCACACACTCTTCCTCTGCCACGTCTGATGACCTAAACTCTCAGATGAGTGAATTACAGCCTAAACAAGCATCTCAGATGGGCTAGAGACTGGTATAATGGTGGGAATGCGAGTTAAAGCTGTGCTGATGTGTTTAGGTTTGTCACTAACATTTCTTTCTCATGAGCTTGAACAACAAGCTTTGGAATAAGAGAAGAGGGCAGGCCCAAATAAGCAAAGAGCTGAAATCACTTTACACGCCGACTGCCTGGGAATCTGCAAATCATGCCAAGACTGGCGAGAGGAGGGAGGGATGTGGCAGATAAACAGATGGGGAAAAAAAGAAGAAATGAAAGAGAGAAAAGGTAAGAGAACAAAGAAAGAGATGGCAGGAGGCCGGAAGGAGTCGAGCGTGAATATGACTGTATAAAGCAGTGGTTCCCAACCCTGGTCCTGGAGGCACCCCAACACTGCACGTTTTGCATGTCTCCTTAATCAAACACACCTGATTCAGGTCATCAGTTCATTAGTAGAGACTCCAAGACCTGAAATTGGTGTGCCAGAGAAAGGAGACATGCAAAATGTGCAGTGTTGGGGTGCCTCCAGGATCAGGGTTGGGAACCACTGGTATAAAGGATGCTTCAAGACCCAATGAGATCTAAATCAGAGTTTTGCAGCCATTCATATGGTTGTGTACACTTAAACATTGACAGACTTAACATTTAGTAGATGCATTTTATTTAATTTTCTTTCTTATCAGGAAAAATGAACCAAAAGTATTGAATTCAAAATTAGAAATAAAAATGTCCTTCTCCTACACTAACGTTAACAAGTTTTTTTTGATAGAAATTAATATTTTATTCAACAAGGATACATTAAATTGATCAAAAACGACAGAAAATACATTTATAATGTTACAAAATACTTCTATTTCAAATAAATTGTTCTTTTGTACTTTCTATTCATCAAAAATCCTGAAAAATAGTATCTTGGTTTCCTTAAAAATAATAAATAGCACAGCAGTTTTTATCATTAATAGTAAGTAGAATAAATGTTTTTCGGGCATATCAAATAGATTTCTGAAGGATCATGTGACATTGTAGACTGGAGTAATGGCTAGAAATTCAGGTTTGCATCACAGAAATAAATTCTATTTAAAATTATATTCAAACAGAAAACAGTTATTTTAAACTGTAATAATATTTCATAAATTTTACTGTATTTTTAGATCAACTAAACACAGCCTTGGTAAGCAGAATAGACTTTTTTCACAAACATGTGTATGTCTTGTCTCAACTTCCTATTTAAATATCAACACAACTAAAAACTAATGGAGTGTCATTACATGCATCTATAAATTTCAACAAAAGAATGCATAGCGAGATGAAAATCAACAGGAAATGTGTTTTGACTAAATGAAACTCCTGATGAAATGAAACTCACATTTGTGGTCTTTTTATAGTAATCTATGTTGTGGACGTCTCTGGCCAGGCCAAAGTCTGCAATCTTCATAAAGTTGCTTTCCGTGACCAACACATTCCTGGCAGCCAGATCCCTGTGTATACACTGCCACAGAGATGAAGAAAGATAGAAAGAACATAAATCATCACGACTTCATCTTAAAAACACAGACAAAAATCACACGCAGACAAACAACACAAAGGTTTTAGGTGCATTAGGGATAAAGCGCAGGGCGGATCCGCGCGTGAGAGTGTCTGAGGCACGATAAGACTCCGTGCGCATTCCAGACGTGAAGAGGAGCGTGATGACAGTGTTTAGTTAGCATGTTCGCAGTGAGAGCGCTGTGACCGCGCACATCTGCTGGGATTCATTGACTGTCTGTCTGAAAAATGCTGCATGAATCTAATTGGACGGCTGAATGCTCTTTAAACAAATGTGCACGTGAGAATAAACTGCCTTAGAAATGCTTGTTATATGCTAAACTCTTCAATTTACATTCTATAAATAATTTAGCGAAACCACTAGCATCAAGTCTGGTCCATTTGTGTTTAGACTTGTGCCGGTAGACGGTAATGCGATATATCACGGTAATGAATATGCACGATATTGTTATCGTGGGCACTTCTAAATACCGTGAATAATTATATATTACAAATTATTTAGAATTTTGAATGCATTTTAAGAATACTTTTCCCACCAACTGGTCAAAATGCACAACACCGCTGTATGCTGCATGAAAGACGCTTGCGCACTCTGATGTAAACAAGCGCGAGCGAGAGGCACATGGCGGAACATGTGAGAGACGCACTGAATGAAAGCGCACTTTCACTCTCTGACAGCATTAGCAATTAATCGCAACATGAGAATTTGATACCGGCATATCCCTATTTGTGTTTATTACGGCAAAGAAGAATAAGCCACTTGGAGACTTTTTTAAAAGTGACGTTAAGGGACAGGTATACTCAGAATATACAGGCGTGTGCAAATGAAACCCTTGAATATCTTTCAAAGATTTGACGGCTTGAACCTTGCAAACTAGTTTCTTATGGATAGTGCTCATTTTAGCAGCCTGAGAACATGCAACATTTTTCCAGGCAGACTGATTAAAAGCTTGCAATTTTCAAAAAGTGCTTGCCATCTTGCATGTCCATTAGGGATTTAAAAGACAATTAATATTCAGTAATATTAGCGATTTAAGTACATCGCATGAGAACAAAATTTAAACTGAATTTAGATGACACTAACTTTGCAAAATCAACACTGTTGCTGAACTACACTGAATCAACACTAAACTGAATTGAGCTGAATAAAGACTACTGTTTGTTTTTACAGCTTAATTTAAAATGTTTCATAATTGATGAACTTTGCAACATTGACACTGTTGAATTGACACATTGACACTATTGACACATTGAAGTAAACTGAGCTATATAATGCCACTATTATCTTCTGTACAGCTGCTTTTTCATAACATTAACACTGTTATTTTGCTGAAAATGTGCTTTGACACAATCTGTATTGTATAAAGCGCTATATAAATAAAAGTGACTCGACTTGGTTAGAAAGATCATAGAGATCTGAGGCTGTGACCAGCACCATGCAAAGCCTATGTAAGTGACATTTATAAATCAATAAGTGATGTTAATAGTATGCATATATGCTGTGCATGTGCAGATACCTTCTGTGAGGCTAAATACTCCATGCCACGGGCTACTTGATAAGTGCAGGACACCAGATCTTTGAAGGTGAGAGGCTCATCTGATACTCGGGCTATATCGTACGAGTACTCCATTCCTGGGGGCCGCCGGGCCCTCAAATACTCCCGAAGGTTTCCCTTAGATGCATACTCTACTATGACATATAACGGACCTGAGAGAGAGAGAGAGAGAGAGAGTGTCATCCCACTGTTCGGATTGTTCACCCAAAAATGAAAATTGTGTCCTCATTTACTCACCCTCATGTTACTACAAACCTGTATGTATTTCTTTCTTATGTGGAGCACAAAAGAAGATATTTTGAAGAATTTCATAACCAAACAGCTGCTGGCAGCAATTGACTTCTATACAATGGAAGTCAGTGGCTACCAGCAACTGTTTCTTCAAACTATCTTTGTTTGTGTTCAACGGAAGAACATAGAGGTTTGGAACAACTTGAAGGTGAGTAAATGATTTTATTTTTGGGTGAACGATCTCTTTAAAATGAACCAGACTGGCACTTGCCATCCTGTGTGCACGCTCCCAACAGATTGATGATGTTCTTGTGTCGGCCAATCATCTTCATCATCTCCATCTCTGACACCAGGTCAGAAAGATCTTTCTCTGTTGCATCATCTAGAAAGGTTAAAAAATAAAACACAAATAAACATAGTGTTCATTGTACCCACTCAACAAAATGTAATCTGCTTTTTTAGGAAAAATCCTAAAAAATAAAGATTATTGGAGCACATTTTACAAGAAAATGCTATATCATCCTTTCTACTTCGAAATTTAGATTCTGTAGATTTTTGTAGCATATTTGTAGCATATACACATTATACATAATACAAAAGCAGTATGAGTGGTACATTAGTATGCCATACATGCCAGCGCACCCTATATGAGTAGACTGGCCGGACTGTCTGTCTGTGTCTCAGTGTAACTGTCTGTGTGGTTTAGTGTTTCACTGAAGAGCCGCCACAGAGCTTTCCTTTCATTTCCTCACAATTAAAAAGCGTTTCTTCCATTTAGAGTAATTACCTTAGAGACAGTCGCCTTTTCATTACCTGCCTGCTGATCACTGGAGCGAACCTGACACAATCCACTGACCGCCATTCCGGTCTTATCTTACTGCAGTTTCTTCTGCTAAGAATGCTGTGCACTCTTCCTTCCAAACCAGATTCATCAACGTTTCAAGAACTTCTCTAAAAATTGTGTTTTTGTGAACTAAGATTCTGTTCGATACTTTACAGTGGCCCAAAAAAATGTATTAGTGTTATTTTAGAATTATTCATATACTTTTGTAATAATTGATAATATTTTGTGTATATATATATATATATATATATATATATTGTATATATTTTATATATATTTTGACAATAATTTTTAATATTTTTTAATGTTTTAAATGAGCTTTTATTTTTATATTTTCAGTTGTCATTTAAATTTTAGTCATTTTGTTATATGCTTTAATAATTTTTATTTTTTTATATTTCTATAAAGCTTTACTTTTTATTTTAAAATGCCATTTTCATTTAGATTTGTTATTATATTTCTATTATTATCTATTTATATTCTATTTATATTTATATAAATCTTTATATTTCTTTGTCTATAGAGCTTCATTTAATTTTAAACTTCAGTTTTCATTTTAATTTTAGCCAGTTGAGTCCTCTGCACAATGTGACTTTGCTGCAGCCTGGAATTGAACTGCTGGTTTCGTCTGGCCAGAGGAGAACTGGGCCCCCGACTGAGCCTGGTTTCTCCCAAGGTTTTTTCTCCATTCTGTCACCGATGGAGTTTTGGTTCCTTGCCGCTGTCGCCTCTGGCTTGCTTAGTTGGGGACACTTAATATCCAGCGATATATGCATTCATGACCTCTAGACTGGACTATTGTAATGCACTGCTAGGTGGTTGTCCTGCATCTTCAATAAACAAGCTACAGGTAGTCCAAAATGCAGCGGCTAGAGTCCTTACCAGGTCAAGAAAATATGATCATATTACCCCAATTTTACAGTCTCTGCACTGGCTACCTATTAAGTTCCGTATCAGTTACAAAATATTATTACTTGCCTATAAGGCCCTTAATGGGTTAGCTCCTGCGTACCTTACTAGTCTTCTACCACGCTACAATCCATCATGCTCCCTAAGGTCGCAAAACTCTGGACTTTTGGTAGTACCTAGGATAGCAAAGTCCACTAAAGGAGGTAGAGCTTTTTCGCATTTGGCTCCCAAACTTTGGAATAGCCTTCCTGATAATGTTCGGGGTTCAGACACACTCTCTCTGTTTAAATCTAGATTAAAGACACATCTCTTTGGCCAAGCATTCAAATAATGCATATCATAATCTTGTACTGCAGTTATATCTGATGCACATTATTATTCTTTAGTTTGTGTTAAACAAATCAATTTTGCTTGTTTGGAACAGCAGCTACGCTAATTGTGTCCCTATTTGTTTCTCTGTTTTTGCCACGGGATTGACATCCCGTGGTAACTAGGATTTACACAAGCTTCAGTCTGGATCCAGAACACCTGAGAAGAGATGATGCCAACCCCTCAGAGGACCTCAGATGATGCCAACCCTGAAACAACCCACCAGATCCAGTCTGTATCCAGATCAGATGGTCACTGCAGTCACCCGGATCCAGTACATATTCAGACCAGATGGTGGATCAGCACCTAGAAAGGACCTCTACAGCCCTGAAAGACAGTGGAGACCAGGACAACTAGATGAGCCCCAGATACAGATCCCCTGTAAAGACGACCCCTTGTCTCAGACGACCACCGGGACAGGACCACAGGAACCAGATGATTCCTCGGCACATTGTGCCTTTGCTAGCCTGAAATTGAACTGCTGGTTTTGTCTGGTCAGAGGAGAACTGGCCCCCCGACTGAGCCTGGTTTCTCCCAAGGTTTTTTTCTCCATTCTGTCACCGATGGCGTTTTGGTTCCTTGCCGCTGTCGCCTCTGGCTTGCTTAGTTGGGGACACTTCATTTCCAGCGATATCGTTGACTTGATTGCACAGATACTATTTAAACTGAACTGAGCTGGATGATGACATCACTGAATTCAATGATGAACTGCCTTTAACTGAAAATTTAGTGTTTACTATTGTGATTTTGCATTATTGACACACTATTTTCCTAATTAATGCTGTACAGTTGCTTTGACATAATCTGTATTGTTAAAAGCGCTATTTAAATAAAGGTGACTTGACTTGACTTTAAGTTTTAGTCAATTTGTTATTCGCTCGTCATTTTTATTACTATTATTTTTATATATAGCTTTAATTTATTTTTTATTTCAGTTTTAATAATTTAGTACTTCAACTTATTTCAGTTAGTTGCCAGTGCAAACATTTTTTTTGTTTAATTTTTTTCTTGTCATTTTTATTACTTTTATTTTTATATATTTATATATAGCTTTAATTGATTTTTGTTTTTATTTCAGTTTTAGAAATTTAGTACTTCAATTTATTTCAGTAAGTTGCCAATGCAACTCTTCTACTTTTTTTTTTTTTTTTTTTTTAAGTTTAAGATTTTCATTTAGTAGTTATATTTTATTTCATCTTCTTTTCAATTTCCGAAAAAGATTTTTCATAATTCTAGTTTTTGTTAACAATAACAACACTACTGATTAAAATGATAGTTCCTTTCAAAAATATAAAATAGTAAATCTGTACCAGATTTACGAAAATATTTTAAACAATGCTTCAACTGTTTTTGTCGACATATTGAAAGTCAATGGGGTTCAAAACAACACCAGACCCCATTTACTTTCACTGTATGGACAAAAAATACCAAGATATTCTTAAAAATATCTTCTCTTGTGTTCTACAGAAGAAAGAAAGTCATATGGATTTGAAACAGCATCAGTAAACAACGCCAGAGCGTTAATCATGTTTTTCGAGGCCAGTAATTAAGCCAGGTGTAAATGGTGAACGTGCTCTTGTTTCAAGTGTTTTCTCCGCTGCAGCCCTGTCCCCTCGGCCCTCTCAACATCCTTTAAAACTTCTTTTGAGCTGCTGGCTCCCTCCCCCACTCTCTTTTCTTTCTTTCAGCGTGAGGGTCTTTCTTTGTGCAGGTGAAGAGCGAGAGCTGTGCAGCTGGTGAGCACCGGGTCAGCTATGCGGCCTCTTGACCCGAGCTCTACCAACATCACTCAGCACCAACAAATAACCCCGCGCAGGCCTCCACAGTCAAGACTTCCTCTTCCACTTTCTCCCTTTCTCAACATACGCACATTCTCAGATCATAACAATACCTTAACTAAAAGTTGCACCCAATCAAAACACTCTTAGCTTATGTGAAGTAGTTTTTTCATCTGCGACTGGAACGATTAGGGAGAGGCCATCATATCTGTATAATGTATAATCTGTATCTGTATATTATATAAATGTCTGACATTTGGCCAATTTTGAGATAATTGTGCCCAGAATCGTCTATTCCAAAATCCAAATTCCAAAAATAACATTTTATTTTGACAAAAAAAAAAAAAAAGAATTAAATGAGTTGCCGATATCTAGAGCTCAAAATGGTTTAAGATATATAAGTATAAATAACAAAAAGGAGGTCTACAACAATTTATATAAATGTAATGTACAATACAAATGTAATTACTAATAATATATAATAATATATCATTATATACACACACATATATATAAATTAAAAATGTCAAATAACTGTAAAAAGAATATTTATAATAACAACAGTTTATATGAATTTAATGTATACAATACAAATGTATATTAATACATTTATGTAAATTAATATTTTGATATGTGTGTACAAACACACACATAATATAATATAAATAACTGTAAAATAAATTATAGCTATACATATTTTGTTATATTATTTTAATTATTTTAATACATATAAATAATTGTAAAATAAATTATATATATTTTTTAATTTATATATATATATACATATATATATATATATATATAAAATATTAAATATTGAATCATAAACACCATGATTCAACAAGAAGTGTCTTAGCGTGTTGCTGGGATCATAACACACTATTGTTTTTGTAAAAAATTTTCCATCTTTTCACTGATACTTTAGCCTCATAGGGTCCATATGACAATATTATTCTGTCTGCATTGTGATCTGCCTGTCTGTCTGGTGTTTTTGCAAGATTGTTGAGCTTTTTTAGCAACTGCCTTGTCTGGGCAGGTAGACATTATTAGAGTGTTTGCTTCCCGTCATCTTCAAACTCTTTGCTTTTCTTTGAACAGTCCACTCTGTCTTCTGCATGAAACAGTCTAAAGAGTCCAGTCTGTTGTTCTGTAGAATATCACATGTGAATTGTATCTGTCTGCTGAGCTGGTGTGATTTGTAGCTTGTATCTGCCCAGCTTTGATCTTTCACTCGAGTACCATCCGTATATGAACCAGTAGTTTTGTGATTCACAACATCAGAGGAGTAGCTCCCTTGTAAAAAGCAATGTGAACCATTCGAAAGGTGACGCCCACATCAATTTATGAGCTGATGAGGTTAAAAGTCAAGTAATTCCCACCATCCTACATCTGATGAAGCCATTAGTGGTGAAATGTTTCAAATAAATTAAAACAAATGCAAAAATGGACCAGTTGCACACCTTCAGATACTGTTAACATGCAAGTAAACTAAGGGTAAATGTTGATTTAGGACACTCACTAGGGTACAGTTTTACTCACATGAAAACGAATCCATAAATATTTACCTTTCAGCATCTTGACAGCCACAGTCACGGCCTCTTTAGGTTTGTCCTTGTCGATGCCCAGAGCTTCAGCCATCACAACCTGCCCAAAGCAGCCCTCGCCAAGCGGTTTACCAAGAGTTAACCTGCACAAACAAACACAAACATTACAGAGAAACCCAAAGCTTTTGACAGAAGTTATTATGCCCATTTGCATGAGCATTTCTATCCATCCAGACAGACGTTTTCATTCTCTAGATGCGATTATGATGCCAAAAAATGCTGTCCAGTTTGGAAACATTTTGCATTAGCGACATTTAACTGTATATCAGAGCTGCATGTGTTGTGTTTACTTAACTCGTAGGTGTTAAGTGGATGCCCTTTGCCTTCCACTGCAAAGCTTACATTAGACATTAGTGAGTGTGACAGCCGAATGTCTGGCTGGGAGATCTAGAGTTACGGTCCTCTGGGGTGAGTAACAATATGCCCTTTGGGGATTTAGAGACTTTCTTAAAGAGTGCAAGAGAAGGCTAGATAGAGGGGTTAACGCTTGACTAGCGCGCTCTGGTCAAGTGCAAAAAAGAGCATGTTTCAGGAGAGTGTTGTAACGTATACATCAGTTAGGAGACTACCACCTTTTCTCAAGGGGTAAAGTGTTTTATTTCTGTGCAGAATAGCAAAAATAATGACTGTTTTCAAACGCTTGTAGTGTTCAATCAAACAGGTAGTCCCCAGTCTAATGCCGACATATGTATATATATATATATATATATATATATATAAGCTGATTATGATTATATATAAACATAATCAGGTTTTTGTCGAAGAGTCTATTTTATTGCATTAAGGTTTTACAGCATTAAAAAAAATTATTACATTTCACAAATAATTACAAAGAAACGGCAAGTAACATTAAATTAAACAAGAAATTATGAAATAGAAAGACTGAATTTTCTTGTAAAACTTACTCCAATAATCTTTGTTTTATTCACAACTTCGAAAATATGTTTTATTACAGAGCATGAAACAACATTAAAATAACTTATTTTATTTATGAACCAACTCTTCTTTTGAGAACAGCTCCAAAATTAGCTTAAATTCATCGAATGAAATTTTGGGGACATTTTCCAGCTAATTTGTCCCTTAATTAGGTCTAGTTTGGAAGCAAACACACCCTCACACATTAAAACACAGTCACACACACTTCATCTTCATCCCTCACGATAACTGTGACATTCAACCTCCTGCCCTGCCAGTGGCTCTCAGTCAAACTTTGATTGGCAGGAGCTGGGTATGTCCCCGGCCCCCTCCAGCACTGGGCTATGTAAACATTCACACCCGCGCTGGGGCCCGGGTCCGATCTGAGGCAGTGATAACACAATCCCCCTCTGTGCCGTACGGTCAATGGCGGCCTCTCTCTACTCCAGCCCACCACAGATAATCAATGTTATGTTTATCCTCCACGCCGACAACAAACGCTAACATTCCACAGTTTTCGGCCCAACATGCACCGTGGGGGGATGCACGTCATGCGGGGATGAAGACAGCAGTCCAAGAAAAAAAGAGAGAGACTTAACTAACTTAATAGCTTAAAGTTTGTGCTAAAAGGGGATGGTAGGAATGCACAAAACAGAAAGTTTGGCTCAAATCAATTAAAATGAATTAATTAATGAATAATAAATATTGTATGTATATATGTATAATTAATTTATAATAAATAGTTAAAATACTTTACTGTTTTAAAAACTGTTAAAAATTGATTTTGAAAAATCTAGAATTGATATGTTTCCAGTCAAACTTAGGAAAATATTATGTACAGTAAAAATACATTATAATTATTTATTATATTATATATAATAACAATAATTTAAAAATGTACATATAAGACTGATTTTTTTAAAATGATAAAGAAATTCTAGAATTTATATGCTTCCAGTAAAATTATCAAAATATTATGTACAGTAAAAATACAGTTATTTCTAATATACTATATATAATAAATATAATACAATTTTTCAAACATTACTGTATAGTATTTTTGAAACTTAAATAACAATTTACTGTTTGAATTGAAAAATGTAGGCCATGAATATTATCTAATTTCAATAGTAGAACATTTTTAAAAAAGAGAGAAAGATAATATCGGGCAATATTGATAATGTTATCGAATGAATAAATTTTTTTTTGGAATGGAACAAAATCTTTCCTTCCATTAAGTCTTGCGTTCTTCCAAAAATACACGTCTTAGCTTGTCTGCCCAAAGGCAACAATTCCTTTAGTGGGTGTGAAGTTCAAAAATACATAAAATAGTGCTTCCCTTCACCTATAGAATGAGCATTAATGGCCATTAGCTGTGAACATGTAAGAACTGTTATCCACTAAATCATGAACAGCTTAATCCTGCAAAAAACTGAGCAACTCCACCTGTACTTAGTGGTGGACAGTAACGAAGTAGTTTTACTTCGTTACTGTACTTAAGTACATTTTTCAAGTATCTGTACTTTACTGGAGTAGTTTTATTTTGAGTAACTTTTACTTTTACTTCACTACATTCCAAAGCATAAGATCGTACTTTTTACTTCACTACATTTCATAAAACATATCGTTACTCCTTATAATATAAAAATAAGTCAATAATGTTAGCTGATGCTAACTGTCTAGCTAACGAGCTTGCTGGTGCTAAATTGAGGTAATTTTTTTAAATAAAGTCCAAATATTTTTATTCAACCACCTAGATAGATTACATCTGAGGGAAAAAGATATGATGTGATGTTCAGAACATGGCAACTACAGTAATTATCAAAGTGGGTAGTGATGCCCTCTGGGGGCATTTGGCCAGGGGTGTTTTTACACCACAGACAAGGTTTGAGAAGAAAAAAATCATTATGAAAATCTAATTATATTTTC
>NW_015666971.1:18508-20580 GCF_001515625.1 Sinocyclocheilus rhinocerous
ATATGCTAATATAAAATTAAATGATAAAAGTAGCCTATATAAAACTGCAAAATAAACATTCATCTATCAGTACTTTTTACTTAAGTACATAAAAAATCAAGTACTTTTGTACTTTCACTCGAGTAAAATTGAAAACCGAGTACTTTTACTGGAGAAATATTTTATTATACGGATCTGTACTTTTACTCAAGTACTTGATTTGTGTACTTCGTCCACCACTGCCTGTACTTGTTGGGTTTCAACCATTAATTTAATAAATAAAGACTTGGTTAGAGTTTGGAGTTGAATACTGGCATATTAAACTGCTTACAAATCATCCTTGACAATCAAAGTACAAACAGACTCCATTTTCGTTACAGATTGCTTAAACAGGCTTTCGTAGTAATTAATTAGGAATCTGTACGGTTTTGGCAACATCACGATAGTGGATCCATTGTAAATCTCCAAATGATACCGGAAGCATTTCTTAAATATTAAGCACGACGGTTAAACATTAATCTGAGAGTCTGAGTTTCTCTCGTTAGTCACACCATCAGCCGAGGTCACCGTGTCAGAATAGAACGCGTGATGCTAACAGAAAGTTATCTGGTAGCCACTTGTATCTTCCATTCTAATGAGAAAAATGTGTGTTTGGTTTCTCTAAGAATAATAAAGCTAACGAACAGAGGCCTGTGTTGTGTTATGAATGATTGATTGTACATTGCGCCTGCATAAGTCACAGGTTAATAATTAGGCATAATGGGATTGTAAGCGTATAAGAAGATTAGCTTCACATCAGTGAAAAAGATGCAAGATTATACTGTGAATTTAATAGCGCCTACAAAAACTATACTCTCATACAAATATATTTCAATAAATAAAAAACAAGAAACATTTTAGCTACGTACACACTGTAAAGTTTCTCTCAAGAAACTGCGATGATTGACACCGTGGTAACCATAGCAACGTTTTGCCGTCTCGCACATTTAGAATCCACCATTTTTAGCCTCTTAACTAAAGGGTTGCCATGTCCACTTATTATTAAGTGTCTTTGGGCTTGTTGTTTGGGCTCGGCTCATAAAGCGATCCAGTGTATGGAGTTAATAAAGTAGGCAAATCGCTATATTTTGGTAGGTGGCTTATTCCCAAGATAACGCGTTTGGATTTGAGTTTATTATGGGCTTGTTTTTGTTTGCCGCTTTTTTTCTAGCAAGATCTGGCAACACTAATGAGTCAAAACATACACTGTGATTTCTTGCACCTCACATTCAGAAAAGACACAACTCTGATACGCGTTTAAATACAGCATTAATGAACTAGTTGTTGTAGAATGCATTTATCACTCTCGTAAAACCGAACTGTGTGTACAGAACAGAATTAAGCACTAAAAGGTGAACTGACAACCTAATTCAGCCCGAGCGTGTATGTGACCTTTATGAACCAGGTGAATTTGAAGATTAGCATTAAATTCAGTTTGTCGGAGACTTCTTGTAAATGTTTAAAAAGTGAAACACAAGGATGCTCACTTGTCTCTGGAGAACTCCCAACGCGGGTCCTCAGGGAGGTCGTATTCTGGAATGGGGTCGTCGTGGGCGGAGCTACGGCGAGTGGTGATCCTGACCAATGGCGTGCTAGAGCTCATGGAGGAGCTGGAATTAGACGACACCTGTAAGAGGAAAGATGGATGGCTGATCACCTGAGTCTTGGTGACAGCACCATAAACTATTAACACCTACGTGTGTGTGTGTGATTGTGTGCCTTGAGCAGCTAAACATTAGGAATATAGTAAGCTGTGACTTACATGATACAAAAAATAGCACAAAATCTAAGGCAAGGTATCAGGATTTATTGAAGCCATGCAGTTCATTTAGGTTTAGCAATGTGTCAATTTTGTGAAAATATTATGGTTTTAAAGAATGCTTCCAACTTACCACCCTATAGCATACCTTCAACTTCTCAACAAAAAGACCTGACATGTTATTCAAAAAATTACAACATCTATAATGTTATACAAAGACACTGCTGTACAAAATTTAAATGAACAAACTTTTAAAATATTTAATCTAGAGTACTAGAACATTGTCATTCATATA
>NW_015666971.1:20595-28175 GCF_001515625.1 Sinocyclocheilus rhinocerous
TGAAGTATAACCATATAAATCATATAAAATCATCAATCATATAAAATATAAAAGTAATTTATCTAATTATCTTCTCAATTATCTTTATATAATACATGATATAGATTTTAATGTATAAGTCAAAATGTTAGACCAATAATTGAGATTATTTTTTAAAGATATAACTATATATAATATAAAATAATTTTATATAAAAATGTATACAATAAAATAAATCAACATATATAAAATAAATTATGTCATTATCTTCTCAATTATCTTTATACAATATATGATATTGAAATAGCATGATTTATTATATCTAAAAATAAATAAAAATTTAACATTTAAAAAAATCATTATCACATTATTTAAAGAAACATTTATGTCTGTAGCACAGATGTCCAAGACAAGTTAGATGCCAAAATGCAATACTTTAAAATAAGAAGTTGGTTCATAAATCTGCCATAGAAACTCCTACTAATTATACACTTCGAAGACAAATCACTCTTCTAGTAGTGTGAGTGTATGTGTGTATAAGATCTCTAGAACTCTTTATCTACTTTCTGTTACCTGGCGGCGCAGAGGGATCTGTTTGGTCAGCTTATGCACTGCCGGCTGACTCCCGAAATCAGGCTTCTTAGCCGAAGTCCTCATTCGACAAACCACCACGATCACCACCATACAGGCGATGAGAAAGACACCTATGCAGTAGATGGCGATCTCCACATAGTCCGGAGGGTAGTCCGTCTCGATGGCGTCTGGCTCGGCTGTAGAGTAATGAAAAGAATCGAAAAGAATCGGACAAGAAGTGAGGCGAGTCATCCAGCCGAGGAATACTGCACCAGAAACCTTAATGTTGGACACAGC
Source organism: Sinocyclocheilus rhinocerous (assembly GCF_001515625.1). Taxonomy (NCBI): domain Eukaryota; kingdom Metazoa; phylum Chordata; class Actinopteri; order Cypriniformes; family Cyprinidae; genus Sinocyclocheilus; species Sinocyclocheilus rhinocerous. The sequence goes on from NW_015666971.1 coordinate 21,445, forward strand.
ACAGTTTTAAGATGGTTAAGAAGGACATTAAGGTTTCAGATCAAGTGATAACAAAACAGAAGAGAAAAAGGTGAAGGTGACTAAAGAATTACAAGTTGAATCAACACACACACACACACACACACGACATAAAACTGTTCTCAAACTATTAAATGTTCTACAAACTACTTTCCTTCCAAGGCTGTTGCAATAAATAACTAATAAAGAGATTTTATTTAGATGCTGCTCTTCAGCTCAGGAAACTTTTCATTTAAGTATCAACTTAAGTAAGAACTATAAAATGATTTTGAAGAGCAGTTCAACATTTGGATTTCATATTAAAGGGTTAGTTCACCCAAAAATGAAAATTAGCCCATACATTACTCACCCTCAAGTCATCCTAGGTGTATATGACTTTCTTCTTTCAGCCGAATCCAGTCGGAGTTATATTAAAAATTGTCTTTGATCTTTCAAGCTGTTTCATGGCACTCAGCGGGTGTTTGATATTTCTGGTGTCTTCGAAGAAAAATCTGAGACTTAAATGGGTCATATAATGCGATTTCAAGTTTTCCTTTCTCTTTGGAGTGATAATTTGATCTCCATTTAATAACAGATAATAGATATTAAAGAGATCTCCTTGGTGATCTTTCTTTCCATCATAGCATATTTCCTGACACTCAATGGCCCCTGCAAACATACACACGCTCACAAAATGGTTTACATATAACCACAGTATTGAAGTACTTCCTGACATTTGAGGTCCTTCAGAAATACACACTTCATGGATACGATTGACACACAAACACACACACACTGACTTCCATCTGTCTGAGCGCAGACCAGTAAGTGGTGCCATTTGCGGTCAAAGATTTCATCTGTTTCCTTGTCAGGAAATGGACTCTTATTAAAATGCAGTGCGGTGCACGCTGTTGCATTATGCATGTTAGCGTGCACAGAGGACACTGTCTTGTGCATGATGACAGATAGCTTTTGTGTTCGTAAAACTATGCTGAATTCACTAATATTCATTTAAACCTGTCCAAATTAAAAAAAATAAATGTACTGAAATATCTAAATATAGTCCTAAATCACACACAAAAACACAGACAGGCACAGACACTGAGGTTGTGAAGTGACGCTAATAACTAAGAAAGTCCAGCATGTGAGAAGGTAAGCAAATCTTGAGACTTTCTTTAGAGAACACACACACACACAAACACAACAAAGCAGTTATTAGAGCTGAAATGGAAAAAGACTTTGAAACGTATAGGAATAGTTCACCCCAAAAATCAACATTTTATCATCATTAACACCCTCATGTCATTTTAAACCCGTCTGACTTTCTTTCATCAGTGAAACTGCTCTTTTTCGTACAACAGAACCATATGGTGACCAGCGTCAAGCTTCAAAATAAGGCAGTTCATATGACTCGTGCGATATATTCCAAGTCATATGATAGTATTGTGCAAAGAACAGACTACAGAACATATTCCCCATGTCTCTCATTCACAGTTTCATAAATTCTTTCATATAACTGGATGTTTTTTTCATTTGGTGTTCCACAGAAAAAAGTCGGTCATACTTTAAGCAACATGATGGTGAGTAAATAATGACAGAATTGTAATTTTAGACGAACTATTCCATCAAAACACATCTTTCCAAACATGCAACCAATAAAATGTTAGTTGGGAAGAGAAAATTGAAAATAACAGGGATCTCGAGACACTTGGGTGCAATTTTAGAGATTTCAGCCCAAAATATTATTTCATAATTCTTACATTTGATGAACAAATTCATTATGATGCTAAAAAATGTAAACGTTCAACAATAAAGAACCTAAAATTTTGGGTAAAATGAGTACCAAGGTTATTATTGTTATATATACAGTATATATATATATATATATATATATATATATATATTCACATATATACGATACAACTCTAAAGACCTAAAAATGACAAAAACATAACAAAATTACTAAAACATTAAATAAAATTAAACAGGAAATGTTATTCAAAATATTAACAATGCAGTTTGGAAAAATACATTTTTGGGCTGTAATTTCAGTCCGCTGAATTATTTTTCTTTGTGAAATTTTTCCAACTATCGTGATACTAAAATAACAGTCCCAAGTGCCTCTTGTTCCCTCTCAAAGACCATTGGTGCGATATCAACCAACGTGGCTTTGACATAAAGGAAGTGCAGAGGAAGCAGTAGAGAACGAGTGTATACCTGGAAGCACCGTCAACCAAGCAGTGTGATAGGAGATCCCAATAGAGTTACCCGCCAAGCACGTATACTCGCCCGCATCCTGGAAAGTTACATTAGGCAGGTAGAGCACCTCGATCTCTTTGTCCGTAGTGTTCACACCTGCCGTCTGAGAGAAACAAAGGAGAAGAGGAAGATGGAAGGGAGATACAAGAATGGATAGAAGAAAGAAAAGAAAAGAAACAAATCAGACCCATAATACCCATAAGAGAAAAGGAGATGTTCAATGTTGTATTTCTCATCTACGCATTACAGAGATGGTAGATGTTCCACTTCAGGAGAGAGGATCGTCAAATAGGAAGGGCAGGGGAAAAAAACGCCATAAACGCAGATCTAAATGAAGGCCAAAACCTTTGTACCAACACAGGTGAACCCACCAGATCCTCAAGGGTTCATGCAAACACAAGTGAAGATCATGGAAAACAAGCCGCTGCCTTTTCGCCAAGAAAGAACCGAAGAAAAGTGATAAATGAAAGAGGAAAAAGTAGGAGGGAAACTTGACACAGAACAGAACAGAAAGACAGTGGCAAGGACAGACCAAAGGCTTGTTTCCATGGCTGATTGGGCACCAGGAAAGATCCGCCAAAAAATAGAAAAACACCAGACCACACCACAACAGCTCAGCGAAAATCCCATGATCACCACGACGACAAAAAAACAACCCAAAACACCAGCAGAGGGGAAGGGGACGCTGAAGGCCTTGTTCTCGTTTTTTACCTGGTAGGACAGTGAGCCAACCGGACTGGCTGACCTGACCGATATAATTGGACACTTGGCACGTATATTCACCAGAGTCCTCTTCCGTGACGTTGGTGAGCACGAGCACTTCCACATCCGAGCTGTTTATGCCCGAGCGCTAGGGGGCGCCGTAACGAGGGACAAAAACACACATATGGGAGCCTGTTATAATCTCTTGTACTCTTTAGGAGAGCGGAAAAGGGAAGAATAAAGTGAATAAAGATTGCAAGAATAAACTGTTTTTGCATCTTCTCGTTCTTTCTAAAAGAAATCAGCTGCATCGAAACATTCCTGTTCCCCAAAACGAAAGTACAGAATATATGGAAAACGGAAGCCTATATAGCCTAATACCTTCAACACCCTGACGTACGGGAGCCCATCAGGACCGTAACGGCTGCCGTTCTTCATAATGTGCTGCAGCCACTGGATGTGAGGTTGAGCATCACTGTAAACTTTACAGACGAACTTAGCGTCCTCTCCGACTTGCACAGTGACGTTGGCCGGCAGGCCTGCCTGAAGAATGGGCCGGTGAGGAGAGCGTTCTGATAGAAAGGAAGAAGAATGAACATTATTATATTAATATTTACCAAGGACACTACCGTTTGGGTCGGTATGTTTTTTAAATGTTTTTGAATGGAGTTCTATGCTCACCAAGGCTGCATTTATTTGATCAAAAATACAGAAAAATCTAAAATATTATGAAATATTAGTGCAATTTAAAATAACTGTTTTCTATTTTAATATATTTTAAAATGCAATTTATTCCTGTGATGCAAAGCTGAATTTTCAGCATCTTTACTCCAGTTTTCAGTGTCACCTGATCCTTCAGGAATCACTCTAATATGTTGATTCGCTGCTCATTGCTTATTATTATCAATGTTGAAAACAGATTGTTTTGTGGAAACCAGCCCAATCTGCATGGTAAGACAGTGAAGCTATATGTGAGCATCACCTATAGCTTCAGTCCTGTTAGGCTGCTGTTAAGACTTCACAAAACAAAGACTGTTGCGTTAACTCTGCTGATAAGGACTGAACAAACACAGATGAAGAAAGGCAAAGTGGGGGAAAAAAATAATACAGATGTACAGTGTCCACCATATATCAGCTGCGGTTCCGGCAGCGTTGGCGTATCAGGAACCTTCTCGTTTCATTTCCTTTTTCCCCTTAAAAATGATCTTACAAAATAAGAATGCTGTGACTTTTGTTTTCCAAAAGCCACAATAATAAGCAAACTCGTTTTGAGTAGCTAATACACGTCAACTTTGTGAGTAGTTAAAGGGATAGTTCACCCAAAAATGAAAATTGTATGTTTATCTGCTTACCCCCAGGGCATCCAAGATGTAGGTGACTTTGTTTCTTCAGTAGAACACATATGTTACGTTAATGGGCGTGTTGATATCCAGCCGAAGAGCAATCAACCATAACTTCAGGCGAGCAGGCTCAGAAGTTGGGAATACGTGGAAAGTCACCACTCCCGAATGAGTTCGCGCGAGAGAACGTAATCTTTTAGTTTTAAGTCGGTTTGAACAATCCGGATAAGCGCAAGTAAGTACCATTTTGGTTAGCCGTTGTACCTACAATGACTGTGCACTGTGTAAACAATGAGTGACGTATATGGAAAATAATGTTTTTTTTTAACTTTAAACTGCATAAACACATTTCATTACACCAAATACACAAAATAATGTTCTTTTTAGCAGCATCATATGACCCCTTTAATGTTTTTATTTTAATTTTAGTTAAAGTTTTAGTAATTTGGTTGTGTCTTTGTAAGTTTTATTAGTTTTTGTTTTTAAAATATGCCTATATAGTTTTTTATTCATTTTTATTACAGTTTAGTTTTAGATATTTTGGTACTTCAAGTTACACTAGCTTGGCAAGAAAAGAAAAGAAAACTTGCATCAAGACTACTGCATCAAGTTTTCCAAAGAAAAAGAAGAAGAAAAAAAATAACAAACTAAACAGACTAAACCATATTGTAAACACACACCTCATTGTCTTAACACAACATTACTCTCACCCTGTAATTCTGACATATCTCCTGGTTACCCCGACATACACAGACACACAAGCATGATGTCACACAGGAGATGTGGAGAGGTCAACCTTCACAGACAAGCAGCGGAGGTTTGCAGGGGATGTAAGAGGATTTAGGACTGAGAGGCACAAGAGGGGGCACAAGAAAAGCTCAAAACAATGGTGCAAAGCAGAAAGAGAGAGCAAAAAAAGAGGGGTTGGGGTCAAGGGATGCAGAGGATAAAGGATGCCCAACAGATGGGCAGTGAAAAGAAAAGACAGACAGATGAGAAACAAAAAGGTACAGAGACAAACTTTGCTTTTTAGACACACAAAGATCTAAACCATACAAAATCAAAAAAAGTCAGGCAGAAAGTCTTCCTTTTGAGACGCTAGCAAGTGTTTCAGATTGATTGTGTTTAGGGTTGGCTATCGAGAACTGGTTCCAAATTTCCAAGACTGGTGGATTTGATACGACAAGCGATTTTGATTACGTTAACGATTCATGTGTGTGTATTTTATTTTGATTTTTAACAAAAAGCAGCCTCGTATAGTGTGTGAATACTGAATTGAGCTTTCTTTCACATCGTCTTGCGCTTGAACAGACAAATACACAGAATTACGTCCAAATATCCTTGTAAACACAGTCTGTTTTGTCTTAAGTGAACGCAAGCAGCATTTTAGACTGAAAATGCACGTGTAGCAGTTTAATGTCTTAAAGTGACAGCAGCCTAATATTCCTGTTGTCATTTGTGCCATTAATGTTAATCAAAGAGCAAAAGAAAATCACTCGCTGATCTTGACTGAATAACTTTATTAGGGATTAATCTATATTTCATTTAGAATAAGAAAACTATTCAGTGTTATTTTAAATTTGATTTCTATTTCTGTACCTGAACTTTGTTCCGTTGTATTTATTTGCACTGTTGCTAATTTGTTTATTTGTTCTTATTTTGTTACTGCTGACTTGTCTTTAATGAGGTTTGAAATATAGCCTATATTAGTTAGTCTAGTTGTTTTTGCTGTGGTATTTCTGGTAAAACAATAGGAGGAATCTCCTTGTGTAAGTGCTCTTCAGGCTGATGATTTTTGTTCATGGTATTCAGCTGCAGCAGAATGTTTTGCAAAAAAAAAAATGTTCGATATCTAAATGTTTACTTTTTTATACCTTATTGGAATCAAATCCGAGAATCATAGAGAATCATAATCACTAAGCAGAATCGCTAAAATACAAATGATTCCCAACCCTAATTGTGTCACATTATCGCTTAATATTGCTTACTCGGGCTTGCTAGCCACTACCCTTACCAAACAACTTTCCAAAAATCTGAAACCAAGTTGAAGGTCAGATCCTCTTCTAAAGAACCCATTGAGTCAAGCCAAGTGCCAGTCGCTCTCCCACATTCTCCACCAAATCAAAATCGATCAATTACATCATTAGCCAGGCATTCACAGGCTGATCTGGCATCCCGAAGCAAGACTGTTGAACTCTGGATAACCTGCTGACTTAGCATACGTTAGGGATGTAACGGTATGAAAATTTCATATCACGATTATAGTGACCAAAGTTATCACGATTATCAATATTATCACGGTTTTGTTCAAATTAGATGAAAACGTTCAAAAAGAACTGATACACACACTGAAAACATTTAAATAAGTTTTATATTTGAAAATCAACAAACAACAAATACAATTAGCAGCTATATGCACTTTTTTAGCATAAA
>NW_015666971.1:28989-42395 GCF_001515625.1 Sinocyclocheilus rhinocerous
ATCCAACACGGTTTTGATGATAATTAAATTTTAAACGGTAATACTAACCGTCAGGGCATTTTATCGTGATTTATCGTGAAACCGGTAATCGTTCCATCCCTAGCATACGTGGACCAAAAACAGTCAGGGAGGGGTTGCTGGGGTGGTGGCACGGGATTGGTTGAGAGAGAAATCAGGGTGTAGATGAACTAAGTTACTGTGCCAAATAGGTCTGGTGGTTTGAAACATCGGTCAGTAGAGCTTTTGCTGTATGGTTTATAATGCAGAAGATGTGTTTAAATTGGCTATCAGTGCAAAGAAGTACTTTATATTATTTACATATTAACAAAATTGACGAAAAGCATGAGGTAATGCAAAAATATGTGTACCAAACAAGTCAAGATGAGAAAGAACTTATTAATTTTTTAGCAAAAACCACTATATTATTATATATACTGTTACTATGACTTAAAATTACTGTGATTTATTGCCAAGCTCTAATGGCAGCAAACCGTGAGTGGAAGTGGATGGTGACTAGGCGTCCTAAACTCAAATATTTATATAATATGTGCACAAATTGGTAGAAGAAGCTATTGTTGGAAGTGATCTACAGTAGAAGTTTCTGGAATCTGGCCGACATCCACAATAAACAGCGATAATTAAGAGTCTTTTTGGCTCTTTTAAGTGTCAGCGCTTTGTATTTAGTCCAGCTTTGAAATGCAGGCCAGTTCAGACTGGCGCAACTTTCATTGACCTTTTCGAAGGGTCAGCGAGACTCCAATTCCAGCACAGGGAAAACGTTTTCTCTCTTCTGACCTTCTTTATCTAATCTTGTCATTTTCACTGACTTCCCAGGTAGGATAGTGTTACATTAAAGTGAAAAACAACAGCATTATCCCTCTATCCTCTGCCTACTTTCTTTGATGAGAGTATTAGACTGAGCCAGACACAAAAGGGCTTTACGGCCTTGCAATAAAACAGAAAAGAAAAACAGAGACTTTCTGAAAGACTGCTTTTACTTAACCCAGAACAGGGGCCCTAAATAGGGAGCATGTATATATGTGTGTGTGAGTCTGGCGTGTCTGCATGTTCATGGGCGTGTGCATGCAAAAATACAGCTTGGTTTCTTAGGTTTAGATGGGGCAGGTCTACTCAAACAATAAACTAGTGCAAACAGCTGTGAATTAAAGAGACAGTTCACACCAAAAAAATGAAAATGAAGCCTTCCAAGTCTTTTAAAGCTGCATGATAGACACGTTCACAATACATACAAGAACAGACTAGATTTAGAAGACTTGAAATATAGCTTCCATGCCATATGTAAGAGAAAATAAGTGGTCAACCATTACTCATTTTTAATGGCTGGCAATGATTTTATACCTAGATAAATATTTTAGTTTAGCAAGGATGCATTAAATTGCTCAAAAGTGACAGTAGAGTCACTGTAAAGATTGCTTTTAACATTGATATTAATAGGAAATGTTTCTTGAGCAGTAAATCAGCATATTAGAATGATTTCTGAAGGATCATGTGACACTGAAGACTAGAGTAATGATGCTGAAAACTCAGCTTTGCCTCACAGGAATAAATTACATTTCAAAATATAATTGTTGTGAAATATATTGTGAAAATTGTAATAATATTTTGCAATATTACTGTCATTTTTTTAAATAAAGGCAGCCAATCGGTCTGCTAATCAGCTACGGTTATCGGCTAATGTCTATATTCTCAGAATGGCCAAACCTCATCTGTCCCATTGGCCTGGCCAATATATAGATCTATCACTATGTAAATGATTATGTAATTTTAATTTTTGGGTGGGCGATCCCTGCTCTTTCTTCTTTTTAATATGCACTCACTCACACACTTTATTTGCTATGCTGTCCACCCAAAGGTACCCACAGCAGTCTTATATGCCCTGTTTACCAGTGTCCAAATCAGCCTGTTAGGAAAAAGAAGTGTCTAAACGCATGTAAACAGGACTCACCTACTACATCCAGCGTGTAGGTGTGATTGATGGATCCGTAGGCGTTCTCCAACATGCAGGTGTAGTTTCCTTTATCAGAGGGAACGACGCTCTCCATGATTAGAGTCCAGTGCTGGAGTCGGAGCTGAACGGGGCAAATAAAAAACAAACTTAGTACAACAGAACACATTCAGAATAGTTTAGTCACTTGTTTATGCAATGTTCCCAGTTCGTGAATCGTGTAACCAAACACAGGTGGTTGTTTTTGTTATTCTCAAATTCATCTCAAACAAAACTCCAGGTTTAGATAAGCGTCCATCATCCTCAATTTCACACCAGTGTGTGACGTCTTACAAAATGAAGGGCAAATCTGACAGCAGCACTGACAGAACTAACAAGAGAGAGAGAAATTGTCCCAGAAGACGAGGGGTTTTTGAGCAAGAGCACCATGGGAAAAGTAATATCGCCGTGCCGACAGACGAGCGAGCTCCCGCCCCCACCCCAGGAATGCAGCTCTCGTGACTGCAGGCCACAAAATCCTGCGTCTCTTCCATGGAGACTTTCACTCCTCAACCCTCGGCCTTTTGAGACCCTTCAAATTACCACAAAATAAGGGTTCACCCACCTGAGGCACTTTAGTTTATGCACGTTATCCATAATCTCATTTATTTTAGAAAACATTTTAATAAGCTATTACTGAATATAATGTAGAAACTTTCATTTTCTGTAAAGCTGCTTTGCATCGTGAAAAGCACTATACAAATAAACTTGAATTGAATTGAATTTTAGATCTTATTTTGACTAAAACCTGCACTCTAGGCAGAAGGTGGAGACTTTTTTCATGAAGATTTGCTTTGTATATTCTAAAAATGCAGTAATAATCAGGGTTATTATAGTTAACTACAACTAAAATCATTAAAATACATTTTCGTTAAGATATAAAACATAAAATACATGTTAATTGAAATAAAAAAATAGAAATAAAACGTAAACCTTTTTTTCAAATAGGCAACATTCATAATTTTCGCTTTTTTTATCTTGATGTACTAAAAAAACTAACACTAAAACTGAAATAAAATGTGTAAAAACTATATAGAAAAAAAATAAAAGCTAAAACTAATAAAATGACAAAAACACAACATAACTTAAAAACTAAAATTAACATGAATGCAGAAACTATAAAAAAAAATCTAATCTAATTCAAAATATTAACAAAAGATATGAGCCTGTAGTCAGACACTGGCTCATATCTGAGTCTTCAGATCAATCAAGCGTGAGCAGCTCACTCATTAGTGACCTTCTGTGTGGATCAGCTGTGTTTTCAGAGAAGGAAGTGCAAACAGACACTGATCGGGGTACATCGGCCAGTCGTCCCGCACATCTATTACACTTTAACCAAGAGTCAGTGCTTCACCAGCTGTTTCGTGCTAACAATTCTGACTCATGTAAATCTGCATGTATAAAAAAATACTTAAATGTACACATTTCGCTTTCTAAAAACCTCTTTGAAAAGCACTAGTATTTAAGCATTTTTTAATTTACCATGATGAGTTCCATTTCTCATCCGGCATTAGTGAAGATCTCTTACCTTGTAACCACCCATGCGATCCTCCTGTTTGAAGGGTTTTCCGTTTTTCAGCCAGCGCATTTCAGGCTTGGGATTTCCCGCCGCCGCGCACCGAAACTTCACAGTGTTGGCCGCGGGGACGGCGTGCAGCTTCTTCTCCATCTTATCCGGCGAGGTCCAATATGGTGCCACTGCAGGAAAGAAGCAGCAATTACAACCATTTGCATCATCCAAACATCAACAAGAATCACACACTTGCAGTGCACTACCTATATATATTTCTTTGATGCGTCGAAGCTTTTAAGATTACATGCAGCTTTGATATGCATCACATAAAACCTCCATGCAAACTTTCAGCAGTTCATATATCAGTCCCTGACATCTACAGTGTGTTTTCTATATCTATTTTTATGGAAAAACGTAGGATCAAAGCCAGAAACAGTAGCTTTTGGATTGTACAGTAGACTGAAGATGAATCAGTTTGATTTTAGCTCTCTGGAGCTCTGAAAATCAGAATTAGGCTCATATAACAAATCAATTCAAAATCAAAATTGCAACATGACCTTGTGCAACTGCTAAATCAATGAAGGCAGCAACTGAAATAAATGCATTATATGTATATATATATATATATATATACACACTAATAAAAATTTAAAAGCACATAACAAAATTACTTAAACTAAAATTAAAATAAAAAATAGCACATAAATAATGCTAAAATGACACTGATTCAATGACACAAAAAAAATGCAATGACATGGCAAATCAATCTGAGGTCCATTCTGATTCAACCCCAATATCCCAAAAGAAATGCATCATTGCCAAGAGACAGAAAGCAGGAGCCCGTCTGAAACTCAGCAAGGGGAAACAGGAAGGCATGACCACGGATGCAAATTAAAACAGTTATTCACACTCGTAGCACTGCATGACTGCACCGCCCATCTGCTTAATGGAACCCTGCAACTCACAGTGAGCGGCTTAAATAAAAACATATTCCCGTTTGCTCTGAGCAACACAAGAGAAAAGGGGGATAAAACAAGTCGGTCCAAAAGCACAGCAGCTTGCCAAGAAGGAACTGGACCATCACATCCAATTTCTTTTGTTCGACAGACATGCTAACCGGAAGGTTGCAAACGACTTGATATCAGACGTGTAAACAGACATCTTCCCTTCAGCGTGAAGGCATGCTAATTGGTTTTCAACTCAACCCTTTTCTTCAACGTCTATCTGTCTGTCTGTTTTCTTTCCTCACCACCCAACTTTTTCATCTCATCTCGTGGGAATTCTTTCATAACGGTCATTCTCTTTGACCTCAACGCCCTGAAGGACAGCAGACTACATGTCTCCTTTTGAGAAAACAAAGATGGGAATGACCCTCAGACACTGGGGCAATAGGGTCGGATGTCCTGGGCAACCCCAAGACAGGTGACCTCCAGTGAAAGATGGACTGACCATTGAACCTTTATTGACATTTTTCTTTAAAAACTCAAATACCACTGGTATCTGCAAAAAAATCGGTCAGTAAACAGAAACACTGAAACATCCCAGCAGCCAATTCCATCATATTAAGCAGAGAAAGAAAAAAAAACATGCAAACCAGACCTTTAGACTTTAAACAATCACAGTGTTGTCTACTCCAGCACACCTCATATGCAGGCAAAACCTCTCAAAAATAAAGGAAACTTTCTCGTGAGAGGGGGGAAAATTGCTGTTTTTGAGACTGCTATTGTTGAGGCCCCTTTGCACAGAAATATCAAAGAGTTCTGAGTGGTTTAGCTGGGCAGAAATCCAACCCACTGAGCCCGAAACCACCCCAGGCACAATGCTAAACACCCCTCCATCCCAACCCCAATCCCCCCACGTACGCGGCCAAAGGCCAGACCTCCAAAGCATACACAAAAAAGTGTTGGTACAGATCCAAACCAGAGCCCATTAGCTGGAAGACCTCGCTCCACCCCTCTTTCCAACAACTCTCTTTAATATTTAGTTTTGCACAACTCAAAACAGATTTTGTTGGGTATGACGTTCATTTCAACAGTGGAAATGCAGTCAATATCCTTTCCTCACCTGTCACGGCTTCTCTTGCACATAAAGTTCTCAAAAATGTGAAGCGATTAGTGTTAACCATGACCAAAAAAAAAACCTAGATTGCTGAAGAAATGAGTCCTGAAACTGGAAATAAGTTGCCATTTTTGAACTTACAATTCCATTATTCCAAAGTCAATGGGTTTTTGGCCTGAAATAAGGTCTGTGGTTAATACAAGCTCAAGAAGAATCATAAGAATCATAAACTTTTGTTGGTCACAGAGCTTATTTTCCACAATAATCTAAAAGCCAATGGAAAAATCCTGGGCTTTTTGTTGAGGAAACCAATTAATTTCAGGTTTGCCAACAAATATACGTCATCCTTGCAACACTCTGATTATTAACAAGGTTTTAACATCTTTGGAATTTCTCTTTTTTCTATATTTCATTACTATTTCACCTCAGGTCTTTCCCTGCCATTCTCAAATCAAAACACATCTCTAAGCAGGTAAATTACAGACAGGCCCCTCATGGACCTGAGAAATGGAGAGCACAAAGACACAAAGGAAGAAGGAAAGAGAAGGCCTGGAATTCTGGGAATGTGTCTGTGCTGGAATTCTTGGTGACATACTGAACAACAGGCTCGTCCTATCAATATTTTTGTTATTGTCCTATCAATGACAAAAATAGCAAAAAAAACGAATACCTTTGCTAATATAAAAACAGTATGGCAACCGTGTTGCATCTAAATTTGACATCGGAAATACAAGTGCATTTCACATGGTACTCTGTGACAAATGGTGTTCGGTCCCCGGTCCCGATACTCACGCATTTGTTCACCGTCCACCCCGACATCGTCCGATCGCTCCGTGTCGTCCTCATCGTCACCGGATGAGATGGCATCTGCAGAGAGTACCGGGAATACTGTAACCGTGCTTTGCTTCTCCTGCCGTCACAACACCCTCACGTCTATGCTAACAATCACTAATCAAATATTTTCTCTTTTTGATGCATTTAAAGGTGCAGTATGCAGTCTTGACAGCTAACGGTTGAAATGGGTACTGCAGTCCAAATTCGAAATATTGTTTCTCCCACCTCCTCCTCAGACGTGACGCTCACACAGGTTGTCAGATTGAGGACACGCAACAGGAATGAGCGCAATTGAAAATGGAAGGCAACGAGCCTTACACTGTAAGTTTATGAGTTGATGTATCCACGTTTTAATATGCCTCTGGTTATAGAGCTTTTTAGATGGACGCTGAGGCTTTTTAGGGCGGGTAGAATCTGCAATCTCCTAGCCAGTCCGTTTGCTACCTTCCATGGCTTCAATATGCTGTATTTTCCACCAACTGGCAACCCGGTGTGTCAAAATAATATTAGTTAAACTGGCAGTGGGCGGAATCACACAGACCAAAACAAAAACAGACATTCCGACACAGAATGCACATTTTCAAAGTAGAATAACTGGCTGTAGCATTGTTTTTCGAATTTTTGAATTTAGCATATTTCCTAAATACCTGTGAATGTATTATGGTGTTTTTATTTTATTTAAAAAATTACATACAGCACCTTTAATACAGTAATAACAAGCGTTGAACGCAGCTCATCAAATCAAAACTTTTAGAGAACAATTTTAGAGTACCTTTTTTTATAGTATTAATTTTGTTGTTTGGAGTCTTTATTTTTTTAACACAAATCTTATAAAATGTGAATCTGTTTTAGCACTGATGCCTTACTTTGTCATTCATTTGTTATGAATAATCATTGTGTCCATGCAAATTCAAAGAAAATAAACAAAGGAGATACTTAAGGAGATAAGGAAGTACTTTTCATTCATAATGTATTTGCATTCATAATGTATCATGTATTTCATTTAATTAAACTGACTGACTGAATAAAATATTTACATAATATTTATATAACTATAAATATATTTATATAATTAATTTATAAATTAATAAAATAATTCAATATATATATTTGTGTGTGCATATATACATATATATATACATACATACACATATATTTCTATGTATTAATTTTATATGTGCGTATATATTATTTTAAATAAAAAAATTACTGTCAAAAATATTTTAACGTGTGTTAAACGTGTTAAATCAGACAGACAAAATGTCTGTACAACACAATGACAAAAAGTGTAAGACATAAGCTAACATCAGGCATTTCAACTAATACAATCTTAATACTCATTTTACAGAGCCAACGAATGTTGTAAAAACAATACAATCAAATCTCAAACTCAGGACGTAAATCCGAAAGTCATTTTAAAGACTACATCTTCCACTTCCTTGCATTGTAAAGTGAGTGATGAACTGTAAAAATGCAATGAAAACAGACAAACAGAACCATTCAATTTCAGGCGTGCGAAGACTCATCTACGAATATCAAAGTCTCATTCAGCAGATGGCGCCACCTGTGGTAGACAAGTGTCTCACCTGTAACGTTTACGATGAAGCAAAGCATGCCGCCGGCCTGCGAGCCCGCGGTACTGCACGCATACAGGCCCGAGTCCTTAGGGGTGGCATCGCGGATCTGTAGCCACTCCTGATCTATGAGTGTGCGGTTGTCAGGGCCCAGCGAGGAGCCGTCTTTGGTCCAGACGATGGCGGCCGCCTCGGGCAGCGGGCAGTTGAGCTTGAGCAGTTCACCCGGGTGCACCGAGCACAGGGTGGGCTTAGAGTTTTGGTTTTTGGTTGGAGGCTCTGCAGAGCGGAGGGGAAAAGAATACATTTGTTTGGTAAATAAATAAAAATAAATAAATTGTATAGTTTTTACTGATGTACTGATTTTATTTAAATTGATTTTATTTTTTATTAACTTTTATTGATATATATATAGTATTTTTAGATATTTATTTATTTCCTTAAATTTACATTTACTTCATATATATATAAAAAAAATTTAAACATATTCGAACATATAATTAATTTTTTTTTATATTTATTTAATTCTTTTTTTATTAAATTTGCATTTGTTCGGTAAATTCTAAACCCATATTAGCTGACCACTAGTTATGAGAAGCAATATGTGATATGTGCATTTAAGCAAAACATACCAACTATATCCATTTCAATTCACCTGAGACTGCTTTGAGAGCAAAGCCGAGATGAACAGAAATCAAACGCCCCAATCAGGTCAGAATGAGAAGTAAAGAGCGAGGAAGTTATTCTATCCATTTAATTCACGTAATCTTATGGGTAGAATGATAAACGACGACGAACGCTGCACTGCACAGTAACATCACCGGTGCCTTGATGCTGATACACAATGACTCAAATGAGATCGAAACTGCCTTTAAAAAAAAGCCATCAACACTTGCTAATACAGATGGTAACTGTACAATCTGTATGATACAGTTTGAGCAACACCAGCACAGATATTAGATTTCTGGGCAATTAACATAGCCGTATGATTAAACCCAGACCACAGAAATTCAGAACAAACCACAAACACATTCAGTGAAAACCTGGACAAATTGCTCAATAATTTGGCCAGTACACCATGATCCACTTCTGTGACAATAGTGAATGCAAATGCATGAAGTTTAAGGACCACTAATAAACTTCTGACACTGTAGAAGATCCCATGATTCTACAGTGCAAACAACAACCTACTGCATCTAGGCAGAAACTATGAATTAAGACAGATAAACAGCTTACTAAGCATTCAAAAAGACATAAACTTTGAAAGCGAGAGGTATGGAAAAACATGGTCAGACTTGTCAGAAATAATCATCGGCACAGAGACACTCCCCACCTTTCTCGTAGTAACACACATCTCTTCCTGCACATTCGTGTCTTATTGTGAATGTGTATGGCAGATTGAACTACACACCACAGGAAGGGAAAGTCATATGATTTGCGTTCAGTCCTCAAGGGGTTTGGAGTGTGCTTGAAGGTCTAAACTCTCTCCCCAGGCACGTTGCCCTACACACGTTTAGTTCCCGTATTGTTCCTTTTTTCGCTACTCCGGAAACAATTACCTTTTCCTTTATGTCTTTCGCGACGGTGCGGCCTTAGAACGAACTCTGCCGTTGATTGATGGGACCGGTATTCATTGCCTTGCTCTTCCGGAGGCCTCTGTTTGTCCAACTGTTATTTAACTGTAATTGGTTGTGTATTTCCCTCTATTGTACGATTAAAGACGAACTGAAAAAAAGAAAAAAAAACGAGGCCTGCTCCCACTCAAGTCCTGTTAGAAAGCCAACACATGTGGATCAGTTTTTTTTTTACATACACACTTAGGAAACTCTATAGCATGACCAGTGGACAATTGAGTCTCACTAAACTTTTAGTATATAAATTAAAAAAAAACGAGGCCTGCTCCCACTCAAGTCCTGTTAGAAAGCCAACACATGTGGATCAGTTTTTTTTTACATACACACTTAGGAAACTCTATAGCATGACCAGTGGACAATTGAGTCTCACTAAACTTTTAGTATATAAATTGCGAACAGATAAAATGCGAAGGGGAGTTGAAGTAAGCAGTGCAAAAGATTAAGCTGTGCATGCTGAAAGCGGAAAGAGCAATGCAGAAAAAAGAGACAGAAGAGCTCTCCAACTAAATATTCCAAATTATTATGGTTTATACATGTACGCATTTGGAAGACAGAGTAACTTCTAGAGCATTCAAGCTCATTTTAATTTTACTTTTCATTTTATTTGAAATGTTAGCTTTACATAATTTTTTTAATTAGTACAAGAATTCAAATTGGATGTTGCTACCGTCATGTTTTACCAGTAGTGCTACGAAGAAAAGACAAACCAGCCAGTTTCAATCAGTTTTAGCTGATCAAATGACTTTGTCAACATTTAAAAACAGCTTCATTATTCAAAGGTTAAGAAAGCTTTTCTCACAGCACCACAATAAATTTTGTCCGTTTTGGCAGAGAGGAACTTTAAACATTTGACATGCTTTCATTCTCTTTATTCTTCAGGTCCACTACATCTGTTCTTTACCTTCAACACCACCTCCTGCTTCTCTGACCTCCACCTTTCACCTCTCACCCTGCCAACCGGCCCCCTGCTGTCCACAAGACACCGACCCTCCACAAATCCACAACCTGTTGACATCCTGCAAATTCCAGATTTTTCTTCTTGGGAAAGGCCAGAGCTAGGGTTGGGCCGATAGACGACAGACATCACGATGTTGTGCCGGCATCTTGATTTAAAGGTTTTATTGTGCAAAAACGCCAAACATATTATAGGCTAGATTCGATAACAAAATTCGAAATTATTTAAACTCAATTAGATTAAATAGGCTAGAACATGTGGGTCAGATTGTGGGTGTTGGATAATAAATATATTACAATAAAATTAAAATAAAAGATTTTTATTTTATAACTTTTTATTTTATATACTTCACTTTCCGCATTCTGACGGTGTGCGCACATGTCGGCGGACACTTCTGATGACGAAACCCCCCCTCCTCCTCCTCCCCGATGTCATCGTCCATCGCGATGTTTCACTGTAGACATCATCCGAGGCCAATTTGGTAGACATCGCCCAACCCTAGTCAGAGCAACATCCTACTCTGCCACTGTGCCACAATAAACATATTTTCCTCATGTGCTTAAACTGGAATAATATGTGAAATACATGCAGGGAAAAAACCCTCAAACTCCATTTCTGGAGGTGTGACTCTATCTGTTCTCCAGTGTTTTGATGGGAAGGCTATTGGAAAAGAACGCTGTGAGTGGCGGTTATTATCACACGTCCCGTCAGGAATGACGGATACGGACTGTCTCGCACTTCCCATCCGCTCCACCAAGTGTCATTTGCGCCTCAGCTAGAACAGATAATTAGGCTCACGACCAAACTGTGACAGGATCCAGTCTGTCCAATTCTCACACTATCATCCTTCTGTCTCGGTCTGCTTGGCGACATGGAATCAAGACCATTGTGCGCTTCACTGAGTGCTCAGGTGCAGGCGGATGAGATGTGTCTGAGACGAGACAATTATGAAATGCCTCTCTGATAGCAGACATATACACCCTATTTCCACTTTTCCAGGATTTTCCAACCAGGGAGTTGCAAACCCCCAAGTCTTCATAAAGGTACTAGTATATCTGTTGATGCCAAATGTAGTTTAATAAGTCCAATTCTCACACTATCATCCTTCTGTCTCGGTCTGCTT
This sequence comes from Sinocyclocheilus rhinocerous, assembly GCF_001515625.1. Lineage (NCBI taxonomy): Eukaryota > Metazoa > Chordata > Actinopteri > Cypriniformes > Cyprinidae > Sinocyclocheilus > Sinocyclocheilus rhinocerous. The sequence goes on from NW_015666971.1 coordinate 40,686, forward strand.
GGCAACATGGAATCAAGAAACATTGTGCGCTTCACTGAGTGCTCAGGTGCAGGCGGATGAGATGTGTCTGAGACGAGACAATTATGAAATGCCTCTCTGATAGCAGACATATACACCCTATTTCCACTTTTCCAGGATTTTCCAACCAGGGAGTTGCAAACCCCCAAGTCTTCATAAAGGTACTAGTATATCTGTTGATGCCAAATGTAGTTTAATAAAATTATAATTATTCAATTAAACTAAAGCATCAAATAATCTAATTAAAAATATATTTTTTTTTTTTTTTTTGCATTTTCCTAAGAACAGTTTTTGTCCTTTTTTGCACACGTCGTAGTTGGTGCCAAATGTAATTTAACAAGAATTCTTACAATCAAATTTAAAAAATCAAAAATGAAATCTATTTCCATTCATCGTATGGCCAAAATGATTCATTTACAATCACACAAAGTATTTCAATTTAAAAATATATATATTTTTGCAAATTCCTAAAACAGTTTGCCCATGCAGAAGTCGTTGACGCCAAATATAATTTAATGAAAATTTAAAACATTCCTTAAAATCACACAAAGTACAAATTCGACAAAAAAAACTATATCCGAATAGGGTAACACTTTATTTTAAGGTGTCCTTGTTGCACGTTACATGTACTTACTATTATAATAACAATTAATCATGCATAATTACTTGCAAGTACCCCTAAGCCAAACCCTAATCCTAACCCTAACCATATAGTAAGTGCATGTAGTTAATTAATATTACTCAGTACTTAAATGTATAATTAAACTGCAACAAGGACACCTTAAAATGCCAGAACAGTTTTTGCCCATGCAAAAGTTGGTACATGATATTCGGGTGAATTGCTATTCGGTTGCAAAAGTGTTTTAGGTGGCTGCTATAGTGTTGCTAAGTGGGTGCGTCCTGCCCAGATTCACCTTGAAATCTCGATGACATTCTGGACCCTAGATATTCCTCAGGTCCTCCTTACAAGTATAATAGCAAAACGTATTAGCACACCTGTCCTTAAAAAGCACACAACTAATCTCTATAGGACTCTATAGGTGTGGGACGAGTCACACTCTAAAGTTTAGTAGTTAGGGTTAGGGGTCTGTTTAAACAGTAGTAGTGACGCTTACCTTAGCAAACACTGATAATTATTAGATCACAGGGCTTTAGCAGACAACCCAGCCGCCCCACACAAGTAAACACTACGCAAGCTGGCAATCACCCTGTTCTCCTTTCACGTTCCCCTCCTTCCTTATTTTCTCACCCTTCCCATTTTCTACTCCAGTTAAATCCCAACACTCTTCCGTAGCCGCTCCTTTTCTTTCCTAATCACAATCGCCTTTCAAATTGTAATTTCTGCAAGCTTTATTGTCATGACAATGGCATGCCCAGCCAAAAGCACAGGCCTCACAGGGGCGCCCACAGCAACACAAGCATCCGGGCAAATCTCATTGGCCAACTTTCCCTCCAAAACCTCTGGAGTCTAGGCTTGCCGCGATAGACGGTGCTGACGGTGATACCGGTGTTAAGCCGCAACACTGGTTATGTCACTTGCCCACCGCGTCACCGACCCCCACCGTCGTTTTGATTTTTTATAGTAATAAAAATCATTTAGTTCAGTAAAAGAACAGACACTACAATTAAAAACTGAACGCGGCTGCTCAATGCAGCGTGCCGAACGACAGTCGCATCACACAGATCAGATTT